>NW_019384419.1:239843-270646 GCF_000671375.1 Centruroides sculpturatus | reverse complement strand
TTCTAACAGGAAAAGTAACTTTCGTTATCATGGAATTATAACAAAACCTGCCAATTCAATATAAATGGAAAAAAAATATTATATGGAATTGAACGAAAATGAAAATTTGCTTGATAATTCAACTACGCTTGTTGGAGAACAATAAAAACACTACACTCAACAAGCCACCAATAAAACTCAACTGCCTAACCTATAACCAAAGTCTTCTTTTAATTTGTTTTTAAAAAAAAAGTGCTTGACAAACTTGCCCCGCATGCCGAAGTTGCCCCGGTCTCCCCTATTAATTGCCAAAATGTATACTATATGTGCCACTATTTACTTTCCTTATGTGTTATTTACACTTTATACTGACTCAACCTAATTCCCTCTTTTTCTTACGAAGGGCGGAATTTCCAAAAATCCTTTATTAATGTGCACACTACGGTGTTGCTAGATTTTGCGACGTAACGTTTCTAACACTCTGTAAGCAACAAGAAGTGTGTAAGTCATGTGACCGATACCACTGTAGATTCATAAATCTCCTACAGTCCTGAAGAGCCGTTGCAGTCTGTTGACTACTGGAAGAAAATTTGAACTTCAAGATAGTAGCACCATAGAAGAAACCGAAGTTCTTCATTTTACATATGAAGATCTTAAATTTTCTTTAGGTGTAGATAAAAAGACGGCAATTATTAATGTATTTACTTTAACTGTACACCGGTTCAGTCTAAAGTGGCTAAAAAAAACATCAGTGTACCGTGGTATAACTTCTTCCACTAATCTATCTTAGTAAACTTTGTTCCTTAGTTTTTTTCTTTTTCTTCTACTCAAAAAGTAATAAAAAGTGTTAAGAATCAAAATTTTCACCTCATTTATTTTTCTTTTTGCCCTTGGGTACTGTCAAGTCCGAATTGTAGCAATGTGTCCAGTTCTAGGAAGACATAATGCTACCATCTACAAATGTTAATTGGACACCACGTGTAAAAAATATTGAATAGGTCATCAGATGAAACACATAAAACTAAAGAAGCAGTGGCGTGCCGTACTTGGAAGCGATGGAAGCGCCGCTTCCCTTGTATTTTTTAAAATATAAATACGTATTGCGCGATTATTTTCATATTTTAACGTAGCCTACTTTGAATTAATTAAAATTAATACAGTATTTTATTGTTTGTTTTATTGCTTATCATAGTATTTATTAACATTTTATTATCATGGAATATAACCGCATTGTGTATCTTTATTACAAATTTATATACTACTTGTGAAAAAACGATAAAATTTCTATTGTATATTCGAACATCAGTGGCGGAATGGAAGCGCTGTATTGTTGTATACAGAATCGGTTCTGTGCTGTTAGCCGCCTGCCTGCTAGATATTTGGCCGCTCTGCCCCATTACGTGAATCTGAGTAGATTTATAACTTAACACAACCGATAGGAGTTTACTGGTATGTTTTTATGATAGTTCTGTATAGTTGACAGGAGTTTAAAAAAAATCTATTAAAATATTTGATATATTTATTTTTTCTCCCATCTTGTAGACCAATAATATTCAAACATTTTAACAGTGCGAACCCAAGGTAATTTTCCGCAATTCCATTTGGAGTTGCGACTCATAGATTGAATAGCACTGATATAAAGAATATAACTTCGACAGATGTTTCTTACAATAGCAATTTCCTGTCTTAATTTCAAATATTACTAATGATATGAAGATTGGTCGTAGAACACATACAATACACATTGTACGTACTAATTACATGTTTTATTCTTAGTTATTAAATGATTTAATTTACATGTGGATTCAGTTTCGGTTCCGTAGTTCAGTTACAAAATATTTTGTTAAATACACCAAATGTAGCAGATTTCTGCTGGTGTCGGCATATTTTCGTTCCTTATTATAATATTCAATCCAACATACACACGCAGCCCTTCTCTTGCCCTTCGACATTTCCAGACGAATGACAACCCAGAACTCACCACGTGGAGATGGCTGCGTCAGAGTTCCACCAAAAGTTAGAAAAAATAAAACTCCACACGACTAACATCATTTGCCGAGTTTCATTCGTCTTAACTCACACTATAAAAACCTCTGTATACTTCGCATTCAACTTTTCCAAACTTATATTATTACTATCTAAACTAATGGATGTAATATTTCAACTAGTAATAATGAAAAACAAAAACATATAAAGATATCAGGTTATAAAACAAACGCACGATATGGTCACTAAACTATAATTTTCTTTAAAATAAACCCCAAAATACTCGCCCTGAACGGACTTTGAAGAAGCGGGACACAGAGAACCCTCTTCTTCTCCCCAAAGTGTCGTCCTTAAGAGAGCCAAAATAAACCCGTGAAATTCTTTTTTATAATTAACGTTGGATCAGGCTGCCAGTATAATGTTTGTCTCGGGCGCCAAAACGTTTCTCCACGGCTCTGAGGAAGATATATTGGAGTTAACAGTATCGAAAATTTTGTCTTAACGAAATGGTATTAAATGGAAACCTTACATAATACAGAGATGTTAACCCGAAGCGTTACTCGAGTTAACGCAATTCGAGTCAGCGAAGTTTTACAGTACATAAAAAAACGACATTTAAAGGCAGCAGGTAATCTCTTTAACTTGTAAGGAACGTACAGTACCTATTTATTACGGAGTTTTACATTTATATAAATATTTCATTATAGATACCAAATTCTACATATAATCTGATAATTTAATTCAACATTAAAAGAATTACACGTGTTTCAATTTTACATTCTATCGCGAGTTATTCCATTTTGATTTCTTATAAATCGAATGTAATAATTTACTTACATTACTGAAGATTACTTGATCACAATACTGTCCAGAAACCTCAGTAAAAAAAAAACAGGAAGTGATATTTGAAAAAAAATTCCTGCTAAAAAATGTCGATCTACAATAGAAAAAGCAACAATATATTGTAACAATTTGTCACGTATTATTAAAATATATTTCTAACAACGAAAAAGTCGGCCTTCTTCGACCCGCATTCGTGTTTTTACGGTAGTGGAGTCTTAGCCTAATTCATGGACAGCCCTTAAAAGCTATAAAACTTGTCAGTACTCTGTGTAAAATTGTAACCAGCAAAAGAAGTCATGATCTATGTCGAAAACTAGAAACTGTAAGTAATTTTTATCTAACTATATATACAGTGGAACCTTGGTATACGACCTTAATCCGTTCCTGATGTCTGGACTTATACCGAATTGGACGCATACCAAACCATAAGAAGTAATGTAAAAATGATTAATCCGTTCTCATATAAAAAATGGCTGGCTTTAAACACTTCGCTTTCCTAGCTAGTTCCTGTTTGATTTTTCTTGAGATCAACATGTATCCTTTTAGCTTTCTCTCAAATAATTGCTTCCGATACGCTGTCGCCAGCACACTGTTTATCAGTTATTCAAAGCAAAAGCAATTTCTCAACATCATTTAATGTCTTCGATCTCTGTTTAGAAATTGATTTAACTCCTTTCGCAACGTTAGCAGATTTAATAATGTCTTTATTTTTCACGATTGTCGATATCGTCGTTCTCGGAATACGATATGAACAGTTAAATCTCGAACACGTGCCACCTTCTTATTTCTCAACAATCTCTTTTTTCAATTCCATTGTGATTCTAGTCAATTATTTAGTTTTCTGTCGCTTTCATTTGCCTTTTTGCGATTCATGATTAATAAAAATAATAAAATTTTGTTTACAAATTAAAATCGGAGAAAATTTAACAAAGTTATAAACCGTGGCACCGCGAACATCTAGTCTGGTCTAGTACACCGATAGTGCTACTTGTTCAAAGATGGCGCATATAATTGAATTAAGTCGTATACCGAGCAAACTTTGTTTTTTTACAAATAGGACGTATTCCGAATTGGACGTATTCTGAAGCAGACGTATACCGAGGTACCACTGTATTTGTAAAACTTAAATAGTTAAATATTACCATTGTTACTTATAACAATAGATAGGAGTGTCTACAAGTATATTACGTTAAAAATGAAAACATACCATCTGATGAAATAATATACCTTTTAAAATTATATATACCATTCTAAGTTATAATATTTTAACTCACAATGGTACAGTACAGTACATACCTTCCTTTTGTTTTAGATATTTTTCTCCAGGTGGCGTTCAACAGCCTAATAAAACCGTTAGTTCATTGTTTCAAATTCACTTTTGCTTCTAGCATTGTTTCGTTATTGTGTCGTTGAATTTCAGCTAAGACTTTATTCTGTGCCTTTGTTTTCAGTATTTTTCTTTATAAGTTTGCTTTATTATAAAGGTAAGTTATTCTTAAACATTTTAATTTTATATTAGTATTGTAGATATATTTTTCGTAATACAGTAGAGTCTCTGTAATCCCACATCCAACTGATTGGCGGAGGTCGGTTTATTGTAATGTACAGGGTCCGTAATGTTCTGGAAGAATTTTAGTAGGAAAAGTTAGGGAATCTGCCTGTCACTCTCGCTCTTTTTTGAACCGAATATGTATTTAATTAACGCTTGTGGTGGAAGGCAAAAACCGTCAGTCGGTTTAATTAACCCTTTATTGCCTGAATTTTCGGTTAGAGTAAAGGAAAAGGTATCCAGCTAAAACAAGGTCTTAAACTTAATATTAACGAATAGACATAGACATATTTAGATGTAATTTCACACGCTGAATCGATTGGTATTAAAAAACATTACTTACGATCAACCGTTTAAAAGTTACGAACGATTTTTTATTTCCGGCTATTTGCTTCGTTTAAGAACAACTTTATTAAGAAATACGCAGGCACTCATCGATATTAACAAAACGAGTTACTTTAATTCACCATAATACATTCCATCAACGAGAGAAAGCGACATTAAAAATGCTAAAATGGTGTCGTTTACCCGCGAACACGTGTACACACGACAAGGGTGTAGGGACAACTGACGCAGGGAAATTTTCACTGACCGGTGGGGAAGTGTCGAGCGTGACGTCACTTCCACAATTCCCTACACACACGTGAGCAGTGATAGAAATAGTTGACACGATAATATAATTATTACCGTGTTTCCCCGAAAATAAGACAGTGTCTTATATTAATTTTTGCTCTGAAAAATGCGCTAGGTCTTATTTTCAGGGAATGTCTTATTTTTTCCAGGAAGAAGAATTCACATTTATTATTGAACAAAAAAATTCCCAAGTCGAACTTAGACGAGAGTGACGTATATCCGGTGTGTCGAACTGTCGCCTTTTTATAGCGTCAACATCGGACTCGATGACCAATTAGTGCTTACTGAACCGTAGCACCATGCAAATGTCATGTGGCGTGATTCCCGGCCGACCAATTAGCCATCACCAGCCGTAACGTTATGCAAATCTGTGATTCCAAGCCATAGTTTTATGCAAATCATGCCGTGTGGCGTAATTGTCTGCTGACCAATCAGTGGCTGTACTTTCAAAAAGCCAACGGCCACTTTCAACCATCTGTCGATGACCGTTACGACTAAAAAAAAAACTTTGCTAGGTCTTACTTTCAGGGGGAGGTCTTATATTTTGCAATTCAGCAAAATCTGTGCTAGGTCTTATTTTGCGGATGTCTTATTTTCGGGGAAACACGGTATATAGACTATTATTTATAAATAAAAGAAAAAATTTAATAACAAATTTAGTTTTCCTCATGTTACTTTGGGTACTTATGAGCAAACACGAAAACTAAACATCGTCACCGACTTCGACTGGAAGATGACTCGACGCTGAAGATGACCAAAAAATGCAACCAGATTTTACAAAGTTATGCAAAGAAAATCGTGCACATTTGTCGCATTAAAATTAAACAACTTTATGTTATTTTCATTATTATTAGAATTGTATTTTAAAGGTAATAAATGTAAAAAAAAAACTTATTCTATTTATCTCTAGCTGACTACTTACGGTTTCGTTCGCATTATATCGAATTTTCTCGTGGGAGTAAGATATTTTCTCGCAGTAAAATGTAGCCCGTGTCCATCTTCAACGTGTAAGCTATCTATGTACCAAATTTTATTAAAACCTGTTCGGCAGTTTAGACGTGAAAAGGTAATAAACAGACAGACGAAATTACCTTCGAATTTATAATATTAGTGTGGATTAATATGAATTTCTGCTATAAGGGGTACGCGAGTTTGAGCTCTTTCTCGAAGTGGTACGCAGGAAAAACTAATTGGGTACCACTGATCCAGGGTAAAAGCGTTCGTAGCTGTATAAGTGATATAAAATGGGCGTAGGAAGGCCCTAATGACGAGTGTATAGAATATGTATACCATATAAACTCCTAGATGTGAAACAGGGAGGAAAGAATGTGTATAAGACGCAATTAAAGCTGGAGACCTTTTGCATAACAGCCGATATCTTGGAATAAAGTACTAAAGACGTTAAAGTTGTTACAAAGTAACATGAGGAAAACTAAATTTGTTATTAAATTTTTACTTTTATTTTAAATAATATATAATAATTATATTATCGTGTCAACTATTTCTGTTACCGCTCACGTGTGTGTAGGGAATTGTGGAAGTGACGTCACGCTCGACAGTTCCCCACCAGTCAGGGAAAATTTCCCTGCGTCAGTTGTCCCTACGCTCTTGTCGTGTGTACGCGTGTTCGCTGGCTAACGACACCATTTTAGCATTTTTAATGTCGCTTTCTCTCGTAGATGGAATGTATTATGGTGAATTAAAGTAACTCGTTTTGTTAATATCGATGAGTGCCTGCGTATTTCTTAATAAAGTTGTTCTTAAACGAAGCAAATAGCCGGAAATAAAAAATCGTTCGTAACTTTTAAACGGTTGATCGTAAGTAATGTTTTTTAATACCAATCGATTCAGCGTGTCAAATTACATCTAGATATGTCTATGTCTATTCGTTAATATTAGATTTAAGACCTTTTTTTAGCTGGATAGCTTTTCCTTTACTCTAACCGAATTTTAATTTTTTGATAAACATTTTTTATATTTCTTATTTTATCGTCAGAAGAGGTGTTTATTAACAGATAAGTAAATAAAAAAAATTAAAATGTAAATTAAAAATCTTTTAATTATGGGATTTAGTCCCGTCAGGCTTTAGAGCACATTTGGACTTAACAAGTTTTTTCTTGTTTAATATTTCGAAAATAAAATATTTTTGTTTTATATAAAGATCTTTTATCATAGAAATTTGCAAATTAAATGCATAATTATATATATTGTGTATTTGTTAACTTTTACTGTATAATAACATCAAAATATAAAAAAAAATTAAAATGCATGACAAAACTAAAATAAAATTTATTGGTTTAATAATTTATTATTAGTAAAGATGTAAAAAGCTATTTTTTCCCCCATTTACACACAAGAAAACTTTACGTATTGTGCATTTTGTATATGGTTTTGATGTGTATCAATATCAAATGGAAATTTTTTTGATATAAAATTATCTATTTATACATATATAAGTCTTATATGTATATTAACTATAAAAATGTTAAACAAATTCATAAATTTATAAAGCACAATGTAGAAAATACAAATTTCTAACATTTACAAAAAAAATTCCTTCAGGCCTGATGGGAGTCATAAGTCCCAAACATATTTTGCTCTCATACAGCTTGCATACCATTAATTCTACAAACATAATACATTAAAATCAAACTACACATAACTAGAATACATATTAAAAAATACAAAGACATTTAAGTGAAAACAATAAGTAGAATTTGGCAACAAAGAAAGCAATATCAGCTACTACCATTCAAACAACACACGATGTGAAACTTTTTTCGACAAAACTAAAACAGGAACAGTTTGAAAGTTACTACCCTATAGAAAAGAAAAAGAACACTTTATACAATGATAAAATGTAAGTCCTAGAAAGCTATAATGCATACACTATGAAATAAAAGATATCAATATAGTGGGACTAGAAAGTCCCGTCAGCCAATAAAGGGTTAATTAATTAAGTTTGTTTTCGTCCATTCTTCCATTGTACTGATCCGCGACAAAAATGAGCTTAAGCAATGGGTGTTCGAACGACGCACACTCGATAAATATTTTTACAATTCGTTGTTTATAGCATATTTTATATAAATCATCCCGAAAAGGATATACATGTTTTGGAATTATTCGAGTCAAATTATTCTAGAATCGATTAATTTTTATAGTAGAAAACCTTTCGGCAAATACTACATAAAGACTTCTGTTTGTAAATACTGTATAATATTTTATTACAAAAATAGATGCAACAGGTGTTAAAGTAGCGATTCTCATACTGTTTTGTGCTCGCCCATCATATTTTTAAAACTGTGAATTTAACAATTTCTAGACTTATAAAATCCCACTGTCATTCCTTCGTCTCGAAAACAGAATTAGATGAAATACGAGACCCGGTATGGAAACCCCTAGGGACTAAATTAACTGTATACGACGTTATTTATTTCAAAAAATTTCTTCTGGAAGATGTTAGATAGATCACCTGCACGACTCCATTGTTAGAGGAAAAGTATGATGTACAGGGGCAAAACATTATTAATTTGAAATAGGGAGAATATATTTTAAATTAAATAAATTAAAAATAAAATGCAACTAAGCAATGGCAGATGAAACAGTGCCTAGTCCGAAAATAGTTTATGTTTTTAGAATCTTTTTTATTTGGGTGACCACTGAACAATTTGTTATGTCTATTATGCATGTGTCGATTATAAATAAAATTAAGAGAGAAAGAGGTGGAGTATTGTTTAAAAATAAATACAAAATTTTTTAAAAAAAAGATTTGTTAGGGACGCCCAGTTTGTGAAACCCCAAGCAACAGATTTTTTACCTTATAAAATAACGCGCCACTGTAATTACCAATGCAGCAGAAAACACTTGAATGCTCCGCATTTGCAACAAACAACCGATAATAACATACCCGTATTGCACTTTAACTCATTCTATCTGTCGCACATACCAAGTGGTAAGTAGAAAATTTCATTTGTGCCAATCTGTCGGGGATCACTGAATCCGTCGGAATATCGAGAATCTACTGTATTGTATTATTTTCTATAGTAATACGGTTTTTATTCTAAATAGGATTTTTCTAGAAAATGTCTGAAAACGAAATCAGTGGTTCCGAAGAGTATTTCGATCGGATGACAAGTGACTCTGAAATTGAGTCTGATGTACATAGTCTTAGAGAAAACGACTATGAACCTGAGGTTGATAAAGCTTTACTAACTCTCTCCCACCCGGCTGCCGCTTCTGACAATGATTTCGAAATGGAGAATTTAGATCGGATGACAGGTGACTCTGAATTTGAGTCCGATCTAAGTAGTTTTGGAGTTGGATACTATGAATCTGAAGATTATATGGATTTTGCAAGTCTATACTCCCTCTCTAGTTCTGACGATGAAGACTATGAGCCTGAACATGATGTGGCCATTCTTTCCACCTTGGCTGCACATTCTGACAGTGATGACGAAATGGAAGATCAGGTCTACCGGGAAGTTTTTTCACCAGAAGAACCTCAACCTTTTCCTTTTCCTTTTTGTGAGGTGCCTGGCCTAAAACATATGCCACCTCCCGATTCTCCTCCTATCGCATATTTCTATCTTTTTTTCACTAGTACTTTGCTGTCTCTTATGGTGGAAGAAACCAATCGATATGCGCAGCAAGTGTTAAATGCCATGGGTAATAACGTACCGTCCTATTTGAAGAACTGGACCAAAGTCTCTGTTCCAGAGATGAAAGGGTTTTTGGCGTGTATTTTAAATGTGGGTCGCAAAAAATCATTAGATCAAGCTATATACTGGTACACTTCTCCCATCCAATCCGATTCGTGGTTTCGGAAAATGTTTTCTAAACAGCGGTTTTGTCAATTGGTAAGTTTCTTCCATGTCGTCGATGAGAGTAAGTTGCCTGGCCGTGGAGAATCGGGTTTTGATCCGTGTGCCAAATTCCAGCCTCTTTTGAATCATTTGAACAGAGTCTCCCAATACCATTACATACCTCATCAGGAAATATCTGTTGACAAAATCTATATGGGTTTTAAATTCTGTATGATGATCGACTCAGTATCTAGTTACTGCTTGGGAATTTTCGCTTTTGAACGGGCCGAGTCTCAGCAAGAGGATCACAGCATATCAGAATTAGGTTTAGGCCATACTGTTGTGCAAAAACTGCTAGATGTTGATATTTACCTGAACAAAGGGTACCATTTTTTCATCGACAGATGTTTCATGTCGGTTCCCCTTGTTCACCGTCTGTATTCTCTACAGACTTATGTAACCGGAACTGTTTGGGGAGACCACAAAATGCTACCCAAACAGTTCAAAAAGAACTTTGCAACCGGAGAAACATCGTATTTTCGATCTGGTCCCGTGTTAGCCTGCGGCTTTAAAGAGAAGCAGTCACAAAAAAAGCCTATTTTTATATTATCCAGCCACGAATGGGCAAGAGATGTAGAAGTAATTAGAAATAGAAAGGCCAAATTGAAACCACAAATAATTCAAAATCATAACAAATTTATGAGCGGGGTCGATATATCCGATATGGTGTTATATGCATGTTATGATAAAAGTAAATCAATGAAGTATTGGAAGAATTTAGCTTTGAACGTCATAGCCAGGATGACGTTGAATAGCTACATGCTTTACAAAGAGAATTTTGCGGGACCAGGGAAAGTGAAATTTCGAGACGCGTATCACGTGGCCGTAATCGAGAGCTTGGCGGAGGAGTGGATGGCCACAAAGTTGACTACAAACAACTGTCAAGAATCAGAGGCTGGAGAAACTTTCAGGAAGAAAGAAAGCCCGTAGCTGTTTGTGCACCATTAGCTTAAGGAGGCGGTCACGAACTGTTTGCACAAATTGTAAGGATGGGCTTGTAAATTGTAAGGAAAAAATTTCCTTACAATACAAATTGTAAGGAAAATGTTTTTCGAAGCGTAAATGCTAACAACAAAATGTATGTAGGCCTATACTGTTTTAATATAATTCTGTATTAAAGAGCTATAAATGCATAAATTTTAGAACAAATTGCACAAAACGATATTCATTTACGTACAGATGTGGTCCTTGACGATTTGATTTTGTATTTTTTATGTATTTTGATATATAATTTTACAGTGATATTGATTGACGTACGTTTGACGTCATCACAGTGGGCTACTAGAGAAAAAGGTAAAGATGTGTTATAATATTGTAACGAATAAGACTGTATGCATGCATCTTATATGAAAATGTACAGAACAATGTTTTCACTGTTTCTAGCATAGTGCCAAAATTTTACCGATTTTATTTTATTCGGAAAATTTTTTTTATATTAATGTGTAAATTTTCAAGTTATTAATTAATTAATGTAAGTTATCAGTTGTTGTTAACGTGACTTTATAATAGCAACAACTGAAAAATACTGTACTAATGACTACTTGTAGTAGTAACTATCTGATATTTTTTCTATGTCTATAATAAAAATTAATTTTATTTTTTGAATTTTTAAAATATGTGTCGAGTCATATTTTGTTTGAGTTTTTACATACCAGTTTGTAACCAGCGCTGATATGATAAAGGTTGTACTGTACATGAATGGAAGAATTCTTAATCTAAAACTAAATTTAAAATAAAAATCTGTAAAATTTAGCTAAATGCTTACCGAAAAAGGCAAAATTTATTTAGAAATTCGTTACTTTTTTACTGGATGTTTCTTGGAAGATTGAAGTTCGTCCAATTTACACCTATATAATTTTCGTACCTTTTTCAAAATTTCTNTAGCATATTTTATATCGATCATTTCCAACAAATTATACTTGTTTTGGAAACGTTCGAGTGAAATTAGTCTAGAATCTATTAATTTTATGGAAGAAAACCTATCAAACAGCCGTACCCCCGAAACTGCACAAGAGCCGAAAATTAAGCCTCGTTTAAATACTGGCTCCCTTTCATGGTCGATCCAGTGTTGCCAGCTAAAACACGTAAAAATAATAATGTTTTATTACAAACAAAAGAGATGCAACAAGTGTTAAAGCAGCGATTCTCATACTGTTTTGTGCTTACCCATCAGTTTTTTTTGGGCTGCGAATTGAATAAATTGTAGACCTATAAAATCCCACTGCCATTCCTTTGTCTCCAGAACGGAATTAAATGAAAGACAAGACCCAGTATGGAAACCCCTAGGGGCAAAATTAACTATATACGACGTTATTTTAATTTTAAAAATTTCCCCTGTTAGATAGATCACGGGCACGACTTTATTGTTAGCGGAAAAGTATGATGTACAGGGACAAGACATTATTAATTTGAAATAGGGAGGATGTATTTTAAATTAAATAAATTAAAAATAAGATGCAACTAAGCAATGACAGATGGAACAGTGGCTAGTTTGAAAGTAGTTTGTTTTTAGAATATTTTTTATATGGGTGACTACTCAAAAATTTATTTTATGTCTCTTATGCATGTGTCGATTGTCAATAAAATTAAGAGAGAAAAACGCAAAGTATTGTTTAGAAATACTGTAAATACAGAATTTTTTATTAAAAGATTGGTTAGGGACACCCTGTTTGTGAACCCCAAGCAATAGATTTTTTTTTTAACTTATAGGATAAGGCACCACTGTAATTACCAATGCAGCAAAAAACACTTGAATGTTTCGAGTTTGCAACAAACAACTGATGATAGCATAGACGTATTGCACTATACCTCATTCTATCTGTCGCACATACTAAGTGGTAAGTAGAAAATTTCATTTGTGCCAGTCAGTTGGGAATCACTTAATCCATCGGAATATCGAGAATCTACTGTATTGTATTATTTTCTATAGTAATACGTTTTTTTATTCTAAATAGGATTTTTCTACAAAATGTCTGAAAGCGAAATCAGTGATTTCGAAGATTATATTGATCAGATCTCAGATGTGTCTGAATATGACTCCGATCTAAGTAGTTCAACAGATGAAGGCTATAAATCTGAGGATGTAGCTTCCACAACTCTCTCTGACTCGGCTGCCCCATCTGACAGTGATTTTGAAATGGAGAATTTAGATCGGATGACAAGTGACTCTGAATTTGAGTCTGATCTAAGTAGTTTTGAACTTGAAAACTATGAATCTGAAGATGATATGGAGTCTTCAAGTCTAACCTCCGTGTCTAGTTTTGCATATGAAGAATATGAGCCTGAACATGATGTGGAATCTGTAAGTCTATACTCCCTCTCTAGTTCTGAAGATGAAGACGACGAGCCTGAACATGACGTGACCACTCCCTCCACCTCGGCTGCACATTCTGACAGTGATGACGAAATGGAAGATGAGGACTACCGGGAAGTTTTTTCACCAGAAGTACCTCAACCTTTTCCTTTTTGTGAGGTACCTGGCCCAAAACATATGCCACCTCCCGATTCTCCTCCGATCGCATATTTTATCTGTTTTTCACTAGTACTCTGCTGTCTCTTATGGTGGAGGAAACCAATCGATATGCGCAGAAAGTGTTAAATGGCATGGGGAATAACGTACCGTCCTATTTGAAGAACTGGACCAAAGCCTCTGTTGCAGAGATGAAAGGGTTTTTGGCATGTATTTTAAATGCGGGTCGCACAGAATCATCAGATTACGCAATATACTGGTACACTTCTCCCACCCAATCCGATTCGTTGTTTCGGGAAATGATATCTGAACAGCAGTTTTGTCGATTGCTAAGTTTCTTACCTCTCGTCGATGACAGCAATTTGCCTGGCCTTGAAGAATCGCATTGCCTGCTCTACGTGCCGATTCTCATTTTATAAGTTAATATAATGTTTAAACATTCCACATTAATTAAACATAAATAAATATATCAAAACACTGGAAATAATTGTCGTTAATTACCTGTTCTCTTGATATCAGAGCAAGCACTGAAAATCAGTTCGGTTGGGTCGTAATCTTCACCTAATTTCAGCTTATGGATCATATGAAAAAAAATTGAATTTGCATTAAGATACAATATTAAAATTAAAATTATTCTAAATTTTGAGTAAATACATTCCGACAAAAATTCTCATGTTTTATTTAAAATTAAAAATATTAAATTTCTAAAACTAAAAAATTGGTAACATTGACTTCAAATATATAATTATATAGGAAACTATACCAAAAATTCTATATTAATCAAATGATAACACTGGATTTATAGTGTATGGTTCTATCATCTAAATTAACTGGTCTAGAAGCAAAGATCTAATGAAGCTCTGAATAGCATAACTGACAATGCAATTAAATTTACGTCTCACTCCAGATCTATTCTTTTCTTTATAGAATATTCTAAATTAACCGATTTAATTTTAGTTATTAAAATGAATGTAAGATGCCACTTAATCACTTATCCTTAGTCCAAATGAACACNAGCATCTTGTCGTCTCGTGGAATGCATCGCATCCACTCCTCAATCTTATCGCTAGGAGCACGGAAGAAATGTCTCTTCTCGTTCGATGACTTATATCCTGCCTTGCATCCTGGCACAAAGCACGTTGGCATTTTTATGGAGCTAAAAAAACAATTATTATAGGTCAAAATCACTGACTTCAGTATATACCTAGCAAGAACAACGATCTCCTGCTAACAGTGGCGCCGACTAGCGGCAAATATTGTCTCTAGCTAAGTTTGAACTATTAGTCGAAAGACCAGTTAATCTACCGACTCTGCTCTAGCACACTGTTTTTCAGTTATTCAAAGCAAAAGCAATTTCTGAACATGATCTAATGTCTTCGATCTCTGTTTAGAAATTGATTTAACTCCTTTCGCAACGTTAGCATATTTAATAATGTCTTTACTTTTCACGATTGTCGCTCTCGGAATACGGTATGCAACAGTTAAATCTCGAACACGCGTGCCACCTTCATATTTCTCAACAATCTCTTTTTAAAATTCCATTGTGATTCTAGTCAATTTTTTAGTTTTTCGTCGCTTTTATTTGCCTTTTTGGGTTTCATGATTAATAAAAATAATAAAATTTTATTTACAAATTAAAATCAGAGGAAATTTAACAAATTTATAAACCGTGGCACCGCGAACATCTAGTCTGGTCTAGTACACCGATAGTGCTACTTGTTCAAAGATGGCGGGTATAATTGAATTAAGTCGTATACCGAGCAAAATTTGTTTCGTCCAAACAGGACGTATTCCAAATCGGACGTATTCTAAAGCAGACGTATACCGAGGTACCACTGTATTNATTCTAGTCATTTTTTAGTTTTCTGTTGCTTTTCACTTGCCTTTTTGCGTTTCATGATTAATAAAAATAATAAAATTTTATTTACAAATTAAAATCAGAGGAAATTTAACAAATTTATAAACCGTGGCACCGCGAACATCTAGTCTGGTCTAGTACACCGATAGTGCTACTTGTTCAAAGATGGCGGGTATAATTGAATTAAGTCGTATACCAAACAAAAGTCGTATACCGAGCAAACTTTGTTTTGTTCAAACAGGACGTATTACGAATTGGACGTATTATAAAGCAGACGTATACCGAGGTACCACTGTATTTGTAAAACTTAAATAGTTAAATATTACCATTGTTAATTATAACAATAGATAAGAGTGTCTACAAGTGTGTTTCGTTAAAAATGAAAGCATACCATCTAATGAAAGAATATACCTTTTAAAATTATATATACCATTTTAAGTTATAATATTTTAACTTACAATGGTACAATACATACCTTCCTTTTGTTTTAAATATTTTTCTCCAGGTGGCGTTCAACAGCCTAATATAACTGTTAGTTCATTGTTCCAAATTCACATTAGCTTGTAGCATTGTTTCGTTGTTGTGTCGTTGTGTCGTCAGCTGAGACTTTCTGGTGTGCCTTTGTTTTCAGTATTTTTCTTCTTACGTTTGCTTTATTACAAAGGTAAGTTATTCTTAAACATTTTAATTTTATATAAGAATTTTTGATATATTTTTCGTAATACAGTAGAGTCTCTGTAATCCGACATACAACTGATAGCCGGTGGTTGGTTTATTGTAATGTACAGGGTCCGTAAAGATCTGGAAGATTTTTAACAGGAAAAGTCAGGAAATCCGTCTGTCAGTCTCGCTCTTTTATGATCCGAATACGTATTTAATAAGGCTAAAAAATTATATAATTATGTAATTACGTTCACAATTGGATTAAATAGAATTGACCGAATATTTATTAATGAAAAGGGGATATGCAGAGACGTTAATTAATCGGGAAAAGTCGAAAAATCACATGGAATAATCATACAGTTTCGGAATTTTCAGGTAGGGCTTTATAGCTTCGTAAAACTCAGGCGAATTTGAATTACAGTGTTTCTGTACTGCTGACTTCAAACGTTTTTCTTCCGGGGTATTCATTTCGGCGCTTATGAAGTTTGAAACGTTTCCTTCCGTAAAATTAATCGATTGTACACTAATTTGACTCGAACATTTAGGTAAAAACACGTCAGAGATGCCAGGCGAGTGAGTAGTAGTCACAAGACCGAATGGAATACAGTGAAATGCCACGTGACGCTTGGTACGCGTCTGTCTTCTATTGTACCGATCCGCGACAAAAAGAAGCTTAAGCAATGGCGTGTTCGAACGACGCACACTCGATAAATATTTCTACAATTGTTTGTTTATAGCATAGTTTATATAAATCATCACCAAAAAGATATGTGTTTTGAAAATGTTCGAGTCAAATTATCCTAGAATCGATTAATTTTATAGAAAAAAAACCTTTTTCGACAAATACTACTTACAGACTTCTGTTTGGAAATATAATGTTTTATTACAAACAAAAGATACAACAAGTGTTAAAGCAGCGATTCTCATACTTTTTCGTGCTCGCCCATAATTTTTTTAGGACTGTGAATTAAACAATTTCTAGAACTATAAATTCCCACTGTTCCTTAATCAAGAGAACGGAATTAAATGAAAGACGAGACCCGGTATGGAAATCCGTAGGTGCAAAATTAACTTTATATGACGTTATTTTAATTCGAAAAGTTACCCCTGACAGGAGTTAGATAGATGACCAGCTCAACGCTATTGTTTACAGAAAAGCATGATGCACAGGGGCAACACATTAATTTGAAATAGGAAGATATATTTTAAATTAAATAAAGCAAAATTAAGCAATAACAGGAAGGTAGAGAGTCCGTAAATAGTTTCTGTTTCTATAGATTTTTATATGGGTGACCACTCAAACATTCTCTGCATTTTGTAAATATCTATTATGCATGTGTTGATTGTAAATAAAATTAAGAGAGAAAGAGGTGGAGTATTGTGTTTAGAAATAAACAAAATTTTTTAATAAAAGATTGGTTAGGTTTCCAATGCAGCAAAAAACACTTGAATGTTGCGTTTTTGTAACAAACAACTGATAATAACATATCAGTATTGCATTATACCTCATTCTATCTTTCGCACATACCAAGTGGTAAGTAGAAAATTTCATTTGTGCCAGTCTGTAGGAAATCCCTTAATTCATCGGAATATCGCGAATCTACTGTATTGTATTATTTTACATAGTAATACGGTTTTTATTTTAAATAGGATTTTTCTAGAAAATGTCTGAAAGCGAAATGAGTGATTCTGAAGAGTATTTCGATCAGATATCAAACGTCGCTGAATATGACTTCGATCTAAGTAGCTTTGGAGATGAAGACTATGAATGTGAAGATGATGTGGCCACTTCCTCTACCTCGGCTGCACATTCTGACAGTGATGACGAAATGGAGAATTTAGATCGGATGACAGGTGACTCTGAATTTGACTCTGATCTGAGTAGTTTTGAACTTGAAGACTATGAATGTGAAGATGATGTGGAGTCTTCAAGTCTATACTCTTTCTCTAGTTCTGAAGATGAAGACGATGAGCCTGAACATGATGTGGCCACTCCCTCCACCTCGGCTGCACATTCTGACAGTGATGACGAAATGGAAGATGAGGACTACTGCGGGGTTCTCTCACTAGAAGAATTTCAACCTTTTCCTTTTTATTTTTGTGAGGTGCCTGGCCCAAAACATATGCCACCTCCCGATTCTCCTCCGATCGCATATTTCTATTTTTTTTTCACTAGTACTTTGCTATCTCTTATGGTGGAGGAAACCAATCGATATGCGCAGCAAGCGTTAAGTGGCAAGGGAAATAACGTACCGTCCTATTTGAAGAACTGGACCAAAGTCTCTGTTCCAGAGATGAAAGGGTTTTTGGCGTGTATTTTAAATATTAGTCGCACAAAATCATCAGATTACGCTATATTCTGGTACACTTCTCCCATCCAATCCGATTCGTGGTTTCGGAAAATGTTTTCTAAACAGCGATTTTGTCAGTTGCTAAGTTTCTTTCATGTCGTCGATGACAGCAAGTTGCCTGGAATTGGAGAATCGGGATATGATCCGTGTGCCAAATTCCAGCCTCTTTTGAATTATTTGAACAGAGTCTCCCAACACCATTACACACCTCATCAGGAAATATATGTTGATAAAATTTGTATGGGTTTGAAATTCTGGATGATGATCGACTCAGTATCTAGCTACTGCTTGGGAATTTTCGCTTTTGAACGGGCCGAGTCTCAGCAGGAAGATCACAGCATCTCAGAATTAGATTTAGGCTATACTGTTGTGAAAAAACTGCTAGAGATTGGTATTTACCTGAACAAAGGGTACCATTTTTTCATCGACAGACATTTTATGTCGATGCCCCTTGTTCGTTATCTGTATTCTCTACAGACTTATGTCACCGGAACTGTTCGGGGGGACCAGGAAATGCTGCCCCAACAGTTTAAGAAGAACTTCGCAGCCGGAGAAGCATCGTATTTCCGATCTGGTCCCGTGTTAGCCTGCGGCTTTAAAGAGAAGCAGTCACAAAAGAAGCCTATCTTTATATTATCCAGCCACGCAAGGGCACGAGATTTAAAAGTAATTAGAAATGGAACGGCTAAATGGAAGCCAGAAATAATTCAAAATTATAACAAACTTATGAGCGGGGTCGATATATCCGATATGGTATTATATGTATGTTATGATAAAAGTAGGTCAAAGAAGTATTGGAAGAATTTAGCGTTCAACGTCATAGCCAGGATGACGTTGAATAGCTACATCCTTTACAAAGAAAATTTTTCGGGACCAGGGAAAGTGAAATCTCGAGACGCGTATCACGTGGCCGTAATCGAGAGCTTGGCGGAGGAGTGGATAGCCACAAAGTTGAGTACGAACAACTCTCAAGAACCAGAGGCTGGAGAAACTTCTAGGAAGTAGGAAAGCCCGTACCTGTGTGTGCATCAGTAGTAGCTTAAGGAGGCGTTCACGAACTGTTTGCACAAATTGTAAAGATGGGCTACACAAAGAATGTTTCTCGAAGCATAAATGCTTCGAGAAACATTCTTTGTGTAGCCCATCAAAATGCTAACAACAAAATGTATGTGAACTGTTTTAATATAATTCTGCATTAAAGAACTTTAAATGCATAAATTTTACAAAAAATTGTACAAAACGATATTCATTTACCTACAGATTTGGCCCTTGACGATTTGATTTTGTATTTTTTATGTATTTTGAAATATAATTCTACAGCAGGCATGTCAAACTCATATGATATTACGGGCCACATGATCTATTTTGTATTAAGTCGGGGGCCGCATGTTTTCAATGTTCAAAAAATTAATAAAATACGATTTTTAGTACGATTATGTATTTATTAGACTCAATGTCATGCTCAATGTATTGTATTTTAGACATTCATAGATATTTTATATTTCATGCCATTTTTTAAACTTAAACAATAAATATTTTATATTTTTTATAAAAAACAAAAATAAAAGTTATAATAAGAAATGAACAAAATCACAGTTTAATATTACTTTTTACAAGATATTTGACAACGTTATTCATCAAAATTTGGTTGAATATATTGAGCTGATGCAATTTTTAAAATTAATGATAAATGTTGATTGATTAATCTTGACCTTTCTGAATTTTTGTTATTTTTCATTAAAGAAAATAGTTGCTCGCATAAATAAGTGCTTCCGAACATAGCCAGTACAGTCGACCCCCCTATAACACTGCTGATTATTCCGTTTTATATGAATTCCATGTTGTACGAGTCACTTAGATTTTACAAATACGTGAGCCGTTCACAGTTCGGCACACATATTTGTAAAATCTAAGTGACTCGTACAACATGGAATTCATATAAAACAGAATAATCAACAGTGTTATAGGGGGTCGACTGTATACGCGTAACAAACGATAACATTTTAGGAAACCAATTTACAGATAAATATGCATAAAAATCTTTTCATACATTTTTGCTTCAGCAAATTATTACATTGGATTTCAATTAATTCCACTTGTAAGTTTTCATCAACAATTTCAATATCGATAGATAGAAGTGAAGTAAAAAGACGAAGTTGTAATTCACAGCTTTTAAAATCAGAAAATCTTCGATCGAATTCCGTTTCTAACAATTTAATTTGGTGAGCATAGATATTGACAGATTTCAATTATAATTTCGTCCAGCAATTTGAAGAATCGTTTTAATACTTTATAACTCGAAAATCATCGTACTTTCGTATAATATGGTAGATCGGTGTATTCACATTCTATCTTCCAGAAATGAAGCAAATTGATGATGATTAAGTCCCCGTGGTCTTGGATACGTCACCGTTTCAGTCTTTTCCCTGAACAGTTCTTTCTCTGTTCCTTCCTTCTCTACACCTCAAACTTGGTATCCTATCAATATCTTCATTTCTAAGTTCTTTTATGGAACGTCCTTATTATTGGAATATGAGCGGCTCCACGTAGTTCCCAGCCTCTCTCTTCAGACCTGGACACTGGAGTACGACTTCTCTAACTGGAGTTCGAGCCAAAAGTGTCTCACCTCTGGTTCCAGTGACCCCAGAACCTCTCCTCTCCTTTGTTTTCCCAGTCCACTTCTCAGAAACGGTGACCTCACCCAAGGGGAAAAGGGTTGGAAAGGAAATTTCTAGAACAGTTAGAAAAAAGAACAAAGAAAGATTTCTAAGCCTAACATAATATTGGCAAGCGCCAAATCCGACAGAGGGCGCTGTTTTTGAGCCAAGACGGCTGCCGACACAGGTAAGGAACCGACCACGTGTTTGTTCAGTGCCTGAGCCGATTCAGTTTCTATCGGTGACGACTACTGCGGGGACCAAATGGAGAACAAATCATTGAATTTATGTCAAATTCTAGACTATATCGGCGACAGGAAACGTTGTCTTGTAGAAGGTGAAGCCGTTTTGGATATATGAGACGTACAGTACACACAAACACAAAACATAATGTGTGCTACAAACTTTTGACTGGCCTATGTTGTATAAGTGCTGTATGACTCAGCCGGGTAGCCTTCAGATTGGCACTAATTTTAACTATTATGATAAATAAAACTGTAAGTTCGCTAACCTAGTGGAGATTGGAGATTTAAATTAATTAAAATCCCGCTTTCAGACACCAGTGTAAGTTCTTCGACTTCCAGGGGGAATCGTTAATCCCGCGTCAGGATGAACTAGGGTCGTTCGCGTGTGGGTGTAGTGGAGAAGACAAGGATGACAAGAATTTTGGATTCGGCCGCCGCTTTTCATTTCACGCCTCGCCAAGGTCTCTATAAGAAGGTCAGGACACGCTCCCGTGATTCTATGCGGCAGCGGCCATTTTGGGACTCATCGATAGAGCTCATTATACGTGTTTCCTGCGTGAGTCGACTATTATTACTTATATATGTACTCAAAACGTTATGCAATGGGTTATTGTGTTGCACCTAATTGTAAAAGTAAGTCTACCGACGTTCGATTGTTCAGATTTCCTGCAAATAAGCGGAGGAAAGCAAAATGTAGCGTAGACATCAACTGATGGTTCATGATGCAGTTCAAAGAGTTTATATGTTTAAAGTTTGTAACAAGTGGTCTAAACGAGTAGATACTCTTCGTGTCCATGATACATGGAAATTTATAAATGATATTGGCAATTCAGATATAAAGCAAATGTAATTTTTGCATTTTTCTATCTGATAATAAAATAATTAAACATGTAATTGTTTTAATACGATCATAATNGAGAGGGGTCTGCTGATTCATTAAAATCCTCTAAGGTTCCCCTTATATATTTTTTTATCTCGTTCGGTAATGGTGCGTTTTTCGATTCGTACGAAAATTTCACTCTGAGAACGTCGTCTTTTAATTTCTTCTTTTCTTCCTTTAAATTTGAATTCTCTTCTTTTGATTGAGAAATCTTTTTCTTTGTCTCTTTCGTGTCGTTTTTCAACTTGACAATTAATTTCTTCAACTTACATTTACAATTATTTTTTCGTTCAATAAATAAATAATTCTACCGAACGCAAAAGGAATGCCTCGTAACAATAAATAATTTAAAGAATCGGTTAGTTTGTGATTAATGTCGAAACGCCTATCATCAATAACAATTATTAATATTATATTTAAAATATATAAAATGTATTTATATAAGGGATTACCCTTGAACTTTATTCTTGGAAGTATTTAAAATTTACCGCGACAACTGAAAGTACAGAGCTAATTATCTGTCTTATTGCTTGTCAATCTNCAATAACAATTATTAATATTATATTTAAAATATATAAAATGTATTTATATAAAGGATTATTCTTGAACTTTATTCCCGGAAGTATTTAAAATTTACCGCGACAACTAAACGTATAGAGCCAATTATCTGTCTTATTGCTTGTCAGTCTCATTTATGGTGTTAAAAGGTTTTCAAAACGTCTTTTGTTTTACTTATCAGTTGGTCCAAGTTTGCTTATTCATCGCGCGTTTTAATCCGTTCTCATCAAAAAAAAAAAAAGGCTGACTTTAAACACCTCACTTTCCTGGCTAGTTCATGCTTGTTTTTTCATGAGATCAGCATGTATCTTTTTAGTTGACTTCAACACTCAACACTCGCGTTGAAAATTGGAATGTCCCGATTGAAATAAATAAATAATAATAAATTAAAACATTTGTCGGTTTTGTTTACACGTTTATTGGGCCGCATTGGAACTTGCCTTGGGCCGCATGCGGCCCGCGGGCCGCGGGTTGGACACCCCTGATATAGATGATTGTTTCTTTTAAACTATTTGATCGAAAAGTTACATAAAATTGGGGTTGCATAATCATCCGAAATTATTATTATATTTTCGACTGAAAATCACTGGATTTATGCAATTTTTGTTTAATTAATGTCGTAAAAACTGACTGCTCGTACGAGTTTGCTTAAAACATGCGACTCAAAATATCCCAAAATGGCGGCTCAATAAGTAGGTCACGCATGTCTTGACCTTCTTATACAGACCTTGCGCCTCGCACCAGCGCGCAGCGTCCCAAGCGAAAATGCAACCACACGCGACACCAGCGTCAACCAAAAAAGTTCAAAATTTCCAACTTCAAGCGTCATATTTAATATTTAAAAATTTAAAAATATTGATATTTAAAAATTTTTTAAAAGTTTCGGCGGGCCGCAACTTATGTATTGGTGGGCCGCGTGTTTGACATGCCTGTGTTACGGTATTATTGTTCCTCACGTGCTTATGAAACAAGAGATTAAAATCGTAACATCATTTCCTGTTTAGTAAAAAAAAAAGTTTCTGTAGATGAAACTCTTCAGTGGCGTAGCGAACATAACGACACTTTATTGGCGCCTCTCCCCTCCAGAAACACATATAGATTGTCTTGGAGACCATTTGGGCGTCCTTCTTCGAATGGACCCTTTGCACTCTTCCTCGCTACGCTAGTGAAACTCTTATGTCGTTATGTTAATTTTCAGATCTGATTGTATTGTTATATTTGAAATGTACCAAACATCAGAGCACGAGGAAATTGTCCATGGGATAAACCAGTGTTTCTCAACCTCTAACGAATCGTCGCCCCCTTCAACGTAGTATCGCCCCCTTCAATAAAACCGTTACGTAATATCGCCCCCTTCACTACAAAATTTCGATTCCGAGGGACAAGGCTAACGTTAAATTCGTACTGCATCGAATAGACTAGTGACTAGTATAATGTTATTTGTTTAATTATTGTACGATATAACGAATAAAATATGTAATTTTTCTTAATATAATGTTTTACTATATCGCCCAGAAAATTGTTTTTCGTTCTTCAAAATATAAATTGTTACTAATCGCCCCTCAACATGGAAAAACGCCCACATGGGGGCGATATTGCCCCCGTTGAGAAACACTGGGATAAACGATTAAAAAATTTTAGCAACGAGTTTCTTAACTTTCCCGACAATATTCGAAATTTGGCGCAATCTGTTATGATATTTTATTAAACGTTTTATATTTTTATATATTACTAGCTGCAAGGACCCGCTTCGCTGGGCAAAAAGTAACGATAGTGAAGATTAAGATAATTACATTATAGCCAATCTTATCCGTTTTCACAGAATGCAAGAATTAGGTCCCCCGTTTCCAGACTAATTAGAGACCTGGTCCAGATTCTATTTCTGAATGTCTCCTGTTCACGTCAAGTCAAACGAACTATTTTCAACGTTTCTGAAACGAATATAATCGAACCAATATTAGAATTTTCATGTTCGAATTTGTTCGAACAAATTGGAACAAAACATTCGAAATAGAAAGCCACTTTCAACCACTTTCAGCCCCATATCTCCCGCACCCTTATAGCTATCCAGACGCAACCTCCCTGGTGCACGAATGGAGACTTGGGGCTACTACCACATACAAACACCATTCACGTGCGATGTGTAGTTTTGGCGAAAAAGTGAAACATAGGGACATACATGTCCATTTTTATATATACAGTGGTGCCTCGTATAACGTACGCCTCGAATAACGGACGCTGCGAATAACGAACTTTCTGTTTGGCCGTTACGTGACTCGAGCAACGGACTGGCTACGAACAAGTGCGAATTATGTTTCCACTCTTTTGCCGTTGCCAATGACAATCTGTTATTTTTATAATATATTAGTATTATTAGAATATATTATCAGTATATCTGAAGTACAGAGCGTTGGGATTACGATTGCTCCCTTGTTTATTAGGAACATCAACACAGTGCAGGGTATTTACATTTATTCTGTTATGCAAATCATGGCTTCTAAAAAAAACAGAAAGGTGATTTCAATTGAAACAAGGCAAGAAATCATCAGAAGGAGTGAAAGTTGACAAAAACTTCCTTGTCGAATGGGGAGAGGTTCAGGAGTTTACCAACACTCATTATCCAAAACAGAGCTGAGTCCAACAGGATCAATGATCTCTGCAATGACACCCGTGCCCGTCGTTTCCGACAGGTGTTGAAGAAGGGAGAGAAACAGACTACCTTGGATATGTTTTTCAAGAAGCCAACAGGGAAAAAACAAAGGATGGAACAAGAGGAGTTGACCCTGCAAGCTCCGGTAACCTCTCCTAAATCTGAATCCGATTAAAAACACAATAAAAAAAAGACCTGCTGCAATGTGTAAAAAGTCTGTATCTGTATGAATGTGTGAAGTAAGTGTTCCTCTACCTCCTTCTCACAACATCTGACTACCCGGCATAATTGGTGACTGCTCCATTTTCATTTTTTTATGGTAGAGTACGGTTATTTTATGCTGCGGAACGAATTATATGTTTTAACATGTATTTCTATGGGAAAATGCGTTTCGTATAACGGACTATTCACTTAACGGACATGCACCTTGAACGGATTAAGTACGTTATACGAGGCACTACTGTATATATAGATATAGATATAGATAAATTGGCAAAATCTTAACTTTGAGGTTAGGTATAGGTTTTATAAAAAAATTGTAAATGCTAATAACAAGTAAAATCGTCATTAAGTCGGATCTCCATTAGTTCCCCACTCCCTCGACCTTTAACATTCAAAATGTAATAGCATCAATCCCTCTAATACACAAACCTTTCTGCAAAATGTCAGAAATTTTCGTATAAAAGCACAAGAGTTATTAAGCTTCAAACAGGGTGAACAAAATTGTGCTTCACACATACTAATATCTATATATAAAGAAATTATCCCAGAATTTTTTTGGATTTTTTGACATTTGAAGGGGTCGAGTCCGAAAATTTAAAAAAATCTGGGAGTTATTTTATCGGATCGCTATATTTTCCCTCAGTTATAACAGCCGGAAAAGTAATAAGGCATATTGAACAACACAATAAAAGAAAATCGGTCATTTCAAGTAACGTCAGCTTAACAATTTAGAAATGTTACGTAACACCCTGAAACTAAAAACGGGGAAAAAAATATGCGTGCGCGTGTTGGCATTCATTTAGTTTAATAACTCAGGATGGGGTAATGATTAAGAAACGAAATTTGTTATGGTAACTTGCATATAAAGGACATTTGTTGATTTATAAAATTTTGATAGTAAAGGTCGAGGGGGTACAAAGTAGAAAATTTCGTTAACCTCAAGGTTACAATACAAGTGGTACAGCTCAATTGGTACCAATTTTTTACTAAATAAATAGTTCCAGACGTAACCACGTGACGGTATTTTATTTATTCTTTGTACTTTCGGAGCGATATAACTGCGTTTGGTGCTGTCTGACTAATTTGATTCGATCGTTATCAAAAGAAATGTTGGGGGTTCAAGTTGCGCTCGGGGACAATTCTTTTCTTCCAGATTATTCTAATTTTTTTTGTTTATTTATAAAGAAAACACACTGTGGCCATTTGGTGTTTTTTCATGTGTGTACAGACAAAAAGAAAAATTAGTGAGAAAATAAACAAATATTAAACCGAAAGTCGATTAACAAAGCCGCGGCAAAATAGAATTTTTAATACTATTTATAAAAACTTCGTAACTGTATATTTCCCTCAATTCATTACTAAGATTGTTACGGTGTATTACCATTTAGAATATCTGTGATGATTTTCCCACCGTCAGCTTGACCACAGGCATAGAGTAAACACAAGTCCTTCGGGTATTACGCATCGAAACAATACCATATTTTTTATTGTATTTCCGAAGTAACTATTAACCTAATTACATTTAATGAATCGGTGGCTTGCCGGTAAAACTTGTTTTATATAGAAGCTACGGATTTTGTCGATTTTATCAATTTGATAATATTCTGACACCGAATGTAGGTTATGGATGGCTCGAATAAAACGATTTTGTTTCAAATATTGAAGAGTAGAGGACCCAAGACAGACCCTTGCGGAATACTCTTGTTTGATTTAAACAAGTTACAGATTGAATTTTGACGTAATAATATTTAAATTATGGAAATCCAGACTGTCCAATGCTTTAGAGATCCAGGAAAACCGAAATTACCAAACTTTATCCATACAATTGCGAAGTAATTAACTGCTTAAGATGCATTAACGAATCCATCGTGGATATGTTAAATACAGTACATTCCCGTGCGTATATGCGCATCCTGTTTGAAGGCATATTTATAAAGATGAATAATTTTAAATTTATTTATATAATTTGAAAATCTTTTTTTTCTACAAATTTTGCCAGAATAGTAGTGATTATTATTGAACGATAATTATAGATGATGTCATATTTGGATTCTTTGTCTTTATGTATCGGCAATACCAGATGATAATTAAGCTTTTCCAGGAAGAAACTATTTTTAAAATACTTAATTATCAAATATTATAACGGTGTAGCTATAATATTAAATATTTATATCTGGAGTGCTATTTTTAGGTCCATTATTATGTTACATAATTTCCGATGGAGTAGAATTCTTCAAAAAGGACTTAAAACTTGTTATGTAAAGTTCTAATGCACTAGTATTGTCAGAAACGATAGGAGAAAAACCGTCCGTGCATCTATAGTGATCGGTAAGTATATTACCGATTAGTTGTCATCACTAATAGGTTTACCTTTATAAGTTATTTGTTTTATATTGGTTTTTATTACTTCTGAAGGTAAACGTTTAATCTTCTTCCAGAATTCAGATGGAGAATGAACATTGGAGAACAATCTTTCGTAACGGTTCTTTTCCTCTGTTCGAATATTCCTTTTTATTTGTTTATTCAAAATTGTTCCTCTTGAGCTATAGTATTTCTGATTTTAATATTTTTAAACAGAGTTTTTGTCCTGTTTTAGTAAAGTCAGAGTATAATCTGATAGAATTTTCCTCAAGAATACTTTTCTATGAGTTGAATTGTTTTCTATATATTCTTTCCTAGGAATAATTTATTAACAAAGATCAGTAAAATGGTATGCAGATAATCTGCCAGTTGTTCAATTGCGAGATTTTGGGTATAAAAATAATTCCATTGTAATAAGATAACAAAGCATTTCGTAATAGACAAATCGAAGAGTTATTAATTTTACGACGAGTAACTTTAACATTCTCACTCATCACATAATCTTCTCCATATGTAAAGTCTATCATTGGTAAAAGATCAGAAATTAAGTCATGCTGTATAAGAAAGTCAGACTCACTGACATAAGCCATAGCCTATCAAAGAGTGGTATTTTATGAAATCTATTAGGCTAATTCAGTCATATTCACCTGCTATATTAATTATGTCTAAATATTTATTATTGAAGCCTCTAGCATTACAATACGGCACAAAAACACCTCTTCTAGAGAACTCAACTATTTTTGTGTGTATACATCCAGAAAAAGGTTATCTATACATTCCAACATTAAAACTCGAACTGAGGGAGAACTAAGATTCTTCTCCAAAAAAAAAATATTACCATTCTTTATTCACGTATACAATATCTTTTCCTGTTTTTTTAACATTCGAATTTTAAAAAAATATATATATTACCTGTTATACGACTGCGAGATGTTCATTAATGTATATCCTACATTCTTTGTTCATAATACTATATGCATTTATCGTTTTTTGTCTTTATGCATTTTATTCTGTTTAATAGTATTTATAATATATAATTCTCTGTTTTATAACATTGCTGATTTACTTCACTATCTTTAATTTTACTTCGTTTGCTGTGTTTTTAGTATATATTGTCTGATTCTAAATGGATTTAAAATAAGGGATTGATTGAAGCTGTTATTAACATGTAAGAAGATTTTATACGTAATTTCGGCATCCTACAATGTTTAAGGTCGAGTTGTTTAAATTTTGCTCTAACATACGTAACTGTGCATGCGAAGATTTTAATTCGAGTCTTATATGACCATTTTCTTGCTTTAAATCAGAAATTGTCTCACTAACTTTTTTCCAAAGTTCCAATTCTCTCTTCCATTCTATCAAACTTGTGGTTATTGTTCACTATTTTTATCAAAATATTTAAAATTATAAAGTATTTTATAAAAGTTATTCTACAGAATATGTAGACTTTCGTTCTTACATTCTTTTAATCTCAAGGTTTTCCTGCTGAATTTTCAAATTATTTTACTCGAATTTTTTTTTTGTGTGTGTTATTTAATAAAATTATTTATTGCTTTTTAGAAATAATTTAAACGTTTTATATTAGAAAATTTGCAATATTTTAACAGATTTGCAACGATTTATTTGAACGTTAGCTAAGAAAAAATACTATTTATAACAAAGATGTTTTCTTTATGAAAAAGTTTTATTGAAAATTATACGTTTGCAACATTTTCATATGCACAATTTGTTATTGAATGTTTTCCTTTTGTACATTTCTGAATTGAGCGTAGTCATGATCCCATGTGCCAGAGCCGCACGAGTAGAATTTATAAATTCCATGAATTTTAGACAGTACGACACAGTTAACTTTAGTTGGTTCTCAACTTATCTGTGGCTTTCCATTCGTAGTAATCTGTCAAATACAGCACATAATATTTTTATTTACAACTGAATGAGCTGTTAATATTCATGAAAACAATTATTTTAAGATATATTGATTAAATACAGCATTTTTAAAATTTCAGGACAAAATTTACTTACCCTTTATAGTTTTGAATTCCAGCTTCTCAATTTCACAGGCAAATCCATGTATAGATACAGTACAGTGGCGTGTCGTGACATTTAATGATAGGGAAGCTGTGTTTCTGTAGAAAGCCGACTTCCAGGGGCAATCAGTCAGCGATGGTCTAGGGCAGTGTTCCGCAACCTTTTTCTACTTGCGGCACACCCATGACCACAACACGGCACACGAAAATGTTATTCCCTGAAAAATGTATATGATACTATGAATAGAATTACGTAATGCCACTAACCTATTATTACTATTATTAAACAGACATCAACACCTGTGAGCGAATTTATTTTACATATAATTTCTTAGAATACATAAAAATGCGTGGCTTGTAATAAAGAATAAACAAACATTATCTTATTTCATCAGTGATGCGGCAGAGAATGAAATACAAGCGTAAGAAACACAACAACTGTGATGAAAAAATATAAATAAAACTTGAAATTAACAGAATATGTAAAAGTTCACGTCACACCTTTTACCATGTGACGGCACACCGGTTGCGGAACACTGGTCTAGGGCAGTGTTTCTTAACATGGGAGCCGTGGCCCCCTGGGGTCCATAAGAAGTTTGCCGGGGGGCCGCGAAATTATGCAAAATTTCAGAATATAATAAAAAGAAAATTGATGTATAACCGAATATCGTATAGAAAAGTGAAATAAGAAAGATAAAGTTTTCGTATTTAATTTTTTTTTATTTATTTCTTATTTCTTCCTACATACAACTTTGTTAGTACAGAAGAAATAAATGCAAATATGCTACTACACCGCAGTATTTACTTCTTTTATTCCAAAGTAATTCTAAAAAACTATTAATGCTTGAAATTTAAAAAATAAAGCAGTAATAAAAAAATCAATTTATTATAGATAATTTAACAAATATAAATTATTATTAAAACAATGAGGGTCACAAAAAAATTATGAAATATTTGGTGGGCCGCGAGTATAAAAAGGTTAAGAACCACTGCTCTTTCTGACTGACGGT
>NW_019384419.1:233174-239836 GCF_000671375.1 Centruroides sculpturatus | reverse complement strand
ATATTACATTTAGAATAAATTCTGGAATTTTCGAAAATGGGAGAAGAATTAATAACATTTAGTTAATAATTATGTTAAAAGCATGCAATCTCTATATTAAATCTGTAGTACTTACTAAAAGTATTAATCAGGATTAATAACTATTAAATGTCGTACTATTTTATAGTAGTTTAATACGAATATGCAGATTTTTAGTAGTGAAAGGGTCGCGGAGGAAGGCGGCGATACAGTAATACCTTGATTTTTGTTGACTTTGGTTTTCGTCGACTTTTTTGCAAAAAATTTGCCTCGGATTTCGTCGGCGTGCCACATGATCTCGTTGATAATTTTGCGAAAACAAAGAGATTATTATTATTATTATTATTAATAGATAAAAAAAAATCCTACATCCCACAGTACAGAAAGTAGACTAGAGAAACAAATTAAAATATTAAAAACAAATATTAAATTTAACATGGAAAATATCAGAAGGAAAAGCTAAAATCACTTCTCTCTCCCCTCTATTAAAACAGAAAAACAAAAACCAAATTGATGAAGGGTATTGATGAACTCAAAATGCACATATTATAAAGAAATATTAATAAAGAAATCAGTCAACTTTTAAATTAAATAATTGTAGTTTGATAAATCCTTTTGAAATAGCAAATTAATAACTATTAAGAATATTACATAGGAAAATTAATTTTTAATAGTCCATGTTGGTAGGACGGCCGGATGGCCGAGCGGTCAAGGTGGCAGCCTACCGCTTCTGGGAGACCCGAAATCAAATCCGGACGAGTCAAAAAAGAAAAATCCCCGTGAATTTTTCGGGGATGATCCGATCGAATATCTCAACTCTCGTCTCTCACTACCCGGCCGCCCCCATACTGGGTTCGTTGGAACATATAATGAGCTTGCTAAAAGAGGCCCTATTAGTGTCCACAGGGAGGAATAATAAGCAAAAAAAGTCCTCCTTGGCGAAATCATTTATTGCATAATTCACACTATTTTGCATATAAAATGAGTATTTTCGACATATTAGTAAATTACAGTTAATGCTTATATTTCCAGTTTATGCTTATGATCCTTATTTTCGGATGATAAGATAAATTGGCTGAAAATATTTCTTCTGTGATTAAAGTTATTGTTGGAAAAGTACGAATGGTGTGTTTTTTTAATTTTATCGTCAGATTTCGGTTATTAAAAAACAAATTTTGAGTTGGCTACTTTTGGGCTACTTTTCAGAAAATTTTTGGCTACAAAAGCTATAAACATCTGTCAACGCTGTTCCAAACTCACTTTTGCTTCAAGCACTGGTTGGTTCTGTCATTGCACTGCAGCAAAGACTTTCTTTTGTGCCTTTGTTCTCAGCATTTTTCTTGTTAAATTTGCTTCATAAAGGTAAGTTACTCTCAAACATTTTAACTTTATATTTGTACAAGTCGAAAGGCTCGATGCAGGTATCGAGGCATACTAAATTACAAATAAAAATACAGTAGAACGTCGATTATCCGAATCAATTTCGGGGTAGAAGTTTACTATCTGGGACCATCATGGCCGCCCTTCCGGAATATCGAGCACAGACGCGATTAGAAATGGTCGGTAGGCGGCGCCGGTGACAATGTGTGTTCATATGCAAATTAGTTTCGTGCGAGTAGTAGGTGTGTGAGTTGTTAAATAAAATCCTGGTCAATTATTCTTTCCTTTATATGGCATTTAGTCTGTATTGACTGTTCGTTGAAATCCGCTCTGTTGACCGTAGGTATAAGTGAAAGGACTGCCGTTGATTGGGCAAATCACATTAGACTTGTAATGATGGTTTCGTTGAGCAATTTAAGTAATATGAAAATTTGAGGACCGGGAAAGACCGTAGAGATAGATGATGTCATGGTTTGCAAAATGAATTATGAGAAAGGTCGGCAATTGAAAGGTACGAAATGGGTTGTAGGTGGTATTTGTAGGGAGGAGAAGAAATGTTTCGTGTGTTACGTTAATGATCGATCAGAGAAGAGCCTTAATTGGATTGTGAGTAAGTTTGTACATTCAGGAAGTATTATATATACAGACGAGTGGAAAAGGTATAATCACATTGATGATTTGGAAGGAGTTGAAATACAACACGAAACAGTGAAACATGCTGAAAATTTTGTAAATCTGTTACTGAAGTTCATACGGAAAATATTGAAAGATTGTGGTGTAGTTTGAAAGACAGAAAAAACATGCCACTTCATTACACAGAGCAAGTGTGCGAGTTTTATTTATATGCTTTTATGTATAAAAAGTTAATGAAATGAGAACAACTGAGGCCAGGAGAAAGATTTGAAATATTTACGCAACACAAGCAGAATCTATCCAGGTGCAGGACGTTTGCCGATATGAAAGGAACCTGCAACTGTTCCTGCTGCTTCAGAAGCAAAAATAAAACACAAATTTTGTAAGAGGAAGAAAGGTGCACTGAAGAAAAATCGCACTGAAGCAATTGCACTGAAGAAAAATCGAAGAAATTAAAGAATCTGAAAGTAGTTCTAAAAAGCGGATTAAAGTTGATGAATGAAGGATATTAATGGTGAGTAATGTTTTATTGATTCATTTTTATTTATAGGTAGTTACGGGTTAGAACTCCAGTTAAAAAAATAAACCTATTTCGATTATTGCAAATTTTTATTTGTAGTCTTAAATCTGTAGTTGCACTCGATAGTATATTAGAATAAGTTAGGTTAATTTATCACGTGAACGCGTTAGGTAGGGTAGTCACGTGATCGCGCATCGCTTCCGACGGACGTCGTTGGGAACGAGAGTACACTCAACCGAAAGTGTGGCCATGATAGTCCCAGATAGTAAACTTTTACCATTAATCTACCGGTAGTATCAAAAACGTTCGATTCAGCACGACACAGTCCGTCTGGAAAGCTTTCGGTTAACTGACGTTTCGGATAATCGACGTTCTACTGTAATAATATACTGAGTATTATACTGTAAAAGTATAAAATTGATATTGTTAATTTAAATTTAAATAATAGCTAGGGCGTCCCTAGTGGCCATTTTTGGCATAACGTGACAGACAATGCCCATTTTTTTTCAGCTTTATATAGTACAGTAGACCCCCTATAACACGGAATTATCAAGTGTTATAGGGGAATCTACTGTATATTTTTCGCGATACAGTAGAGTGTAATCCGTCATACATCGAATAGGCGAGATTCAGTTTATTAGATATTCGACGTTTGTAATGTATAGTAAAAAAACTAGGCTGGCGCACGTGTAACGAACAAGTAGGGACTGAGAGTATACAGGTACTGTACATCGTCGTTTCTGTGTCGTATACATCGAGTGGTAACACGAAAATTTGATTTGCGCCACTCTGAAGTATCGAAAGTGACTATACAGACTATAGTGTATTTCATTTTTCTATTCGTATTTTTTATAGTAACCTTGTACTTTTATTAATTCTAAATTAGGATTTTTCTGCAAAATGTCTGAACAAAGCCAAATGAGTGACTCTGAAGCGGAGTATTCAGACCAGATATCGGACGTCTCTGAATATGACTCCGATGTAAATAGTCTTGAAGATGACGAAGCCGCATCATCCTCAGAGTCAAGTCTCTCCTCAAGTGCACAATCTGACAGTGATGACGAAATAGAAGATGAGGACTACTGCGAGGGTCTGTCACCGGAAAAACGTCACAGTTTTCTTATTATTTTCCTAATTATTATGCACACCTGCCTCATTTTTAATTTATGAGTTCTTACAAGAATGTTACAACTGATCCACACAGTTGTTAATAGATTTTCATTCATTAAGCAACGAGAATTACTGTCTCGTACACAACGATATTCTCTTTCGTACAGATTTGGCCTTCGAGAATTTGATATTTGTATTTTTTGTGTATTTTCAAATATAATTCTACAGTGATCATCATTGACTTATGTTTGACGTGATCTCAGAAAAGAAGATAAAGAAATTTGGATGCCAATGGAAATGTTTAGTATAATGTGTTATAATTCGACAAATAATAAGAGTATGGAAGCATCTTATATGCAAATGTACAGAACAATGCTTTCACTCTTCCTAGCGTAGGGCCGACAGCGAAAATTTAAATTTTTTTTTATTCGGGAAATTTTGTAATAAAAGTGTAAATCAAAAGTTGTAAATGTAAGTTATCACAGTTTAAAATAAATTTATAATATAAACAATTTACTGGAATACTATACTAAAGACTGTTTATAGTAGTAAATATGTTTGATATTTTTTCTATGTCTATAATAAAAATTAATTTTTTCCGAGTTTTTAAAATGTGTGTAGACCCACATTTTGTTTGGATTTTTACATACCAGTTTATAATCAGAGCTGATAAGGGCTGTACATAGATGGAAGGAAGGCACGGGTGTCACGTGTCATATCTGGAAAGGATTCAGCCTTAATGATGTTACTCGTTATTAGCATTCACAATTTTTTATAACGCTTATCCCTACCATTTAAAAGCTTTCTTCCATTTCATATAGCAATAGATAGACGTGTGTACAAGTGTATACTGTTAAAAATATAAACATGCCATCTAATGAAATAATATACGTTATAAAATTATATACCATTCTAACTTAAAATATTTTAGCTTACAATGGTATACAGTGGGGGTTCCAAACCTTTTTCGTGGCGCGGGCGCAAATCGGATGAANATCTATTTTATTTGAAAAAAGTTTTATTCGATTTTTTTTTTCAATTTGCCAAAATTGGTTCCTAAATGGCATTTTTTGCTCTGGATAGCAAACTTTACAGGGCCTGAAAGGTAGCTTCTCTGCATGAGTCGTTGTGCTAGAAAGCTGCCGTCTGTAGGTTAGTTTTAAAAATAATTTAAAAATAAAAATATGACAAAACATAAAATGAAAATATATTAAATGATTACGTCAATAAATTTATGTTTCTATAAGTAATAAGAGGAATAAAAAATAATTATAAAATGCAATGTTATATACACAGTACATTTAGGTTTGATTTTATATATAGGAGAAGGTGGGACAAGATGAGAACGTTAAGGTTTGAAAAGTCATAAGATGGCAACCACTTTAATGAAAACAATAATTTTTCTTTATTCTCAGCAACTACAACATTTGGCAATATATAATACAAAATTTAATTTTTTAAAATGTTTTTAAAAACAAGAAAATTTAATATTTTAAAATTACATGTAAATGCACCATCTTGCCCCACCCATGGGGTAAGATGGGGAAATAATTTTTATATACAAGAAGGACAAATTAAAGTGGTTAAAATGCCGTTTTCTTCAATATTGGCACAAGAACAGTTTGACCATTTATCACAACAGCTACATTTAGCCCAACTCTCTGTAGATAGCGTATAACCCTCCACAATAGAGGCATTCTGTGTCATTTGTCTTTTGTTTGTTGTTAGGCCCACCCTTGCTGAAGGGGCTTGTTTGTCGTCTCTGCAGCAATAAAGTCTGCCTCCGAAAATACTTCTAAATTCATAGGACATTCATGGTCAACCTGGGGCTAGACGAGTACCACATCTTGCCCCCCACGTACACTTTTCATACTGACCGCAAACACAGGTAAACTTCATTTCAAAACTAAACAATTACAGTCTTAAGAGTTATTTCGAATATCTTCATCTATAAGGTAATGTAAAAGTTCACAATGATACTTACTTTGTAGAAACTTTTTAGCAGGCGTATAATTAGACCAGCAGACCCCGCCACGCGTTGTTGTGGCTCAAAATGTATCTATTATAAATGTGTAACACTTCCCCCGTGGGGGGAATTTTTCGAAAAATCCCTTCTTAGTGTACATTCTCTTGACGTACCCTATTATAACGCAATCAAAAACGGAAAAACCGCATCTAAAATAGTATAAATAGAAGCAGAGTTCTTCACAGTAAGCCTTAATCCTGTCCATCTCCCGCAGTGGGGGGAATTTCGACACGTATATTATATAAAAACACGTGCGTATTCGAATGCAGTGTTGTGTCAAAATTTCAAAGGAATCGGTATGAACAAACGAACATTACATTTTTATCTATATAGATAGATAGAAGATGATCTGCTTTAGTTCATTTTCACAGAAAAGCATAATGCCTCACAGAAAAGCATAATGCCTCACAGAAAAGCAAATTTAGGGCGTCGTACTCGTAGCGCCATCTGTTGGACATAAAAGCCTTAACCTAGATTATATCTTTTAATTTATATGAATGTTTAACGGAATAATATACAGCCTAATGTAATAATATAATATATACAGTAATAATATACAGCCTATGTCCACCCTGAAGTTCCATTCTAAATATTGGTGAAAGAATTTTGAAATCGGATGAGTAGTTTCGGAGATTACCCGCTACATACAAACTTACAAACATTACCTCTCTATAATATTAGTATAGATCAACGGTTCCCAACCTTTTTAGGGTGGCGACCCCTTTTTATAAAAGCCAAGTGACCCGCGACCCCGATACTGTTGAAAAAGACATTTTTAATAAGGTAATTAAAAAAAACAATGAAATTAGTTTTTTAGTATAATTTTATTTTAAATTATGTCTAATAATTTAATGCGATTGTTGAAATTGTATGTTATTAACCAGCCTTAAAACTCGCGGGTGAGTTTTTGTTAACGCCAACCTCATGTCATTCTAAACATTTAATTTATTCCTCTCAAACTCTCAACACATGATT
>NW_019384419.1:229498-231631 GCF_000671375.1 Centruroides sculpturatus | reverse complement strand
AATCTTACCCGTTTTCACAGAATGCAAGAATTAGGTCCCCCGTTTCCAGACTAATTAGAGAATTTTTACGTCCAGTCAAACGAACTATTTTCAACGTTTCTGGAACGTTTACAATCGTTCTATAATCGAACCAATATTCTAATTTTATGTTAGAATTCAAATTCGAATATTGTTAGAATTCAAATTCGAACATAAAATTCGAAATAGAAAACCACTTTCCCGCACCCTTATAGCTATCGAAACGCAACCACCATAGTTCACGAATAGAGACTTGGGGCTACTACCACATACAAACAGCATTCATGTGCGATGTGTAGTTTTGGCGGAAAAGTGAAATATAGGGACACACACGTCCATATATATATATATATACTAGTTGCAAGGACCCGTTTCGCTGGGTTTTTAGTGATTCAGAGTGAGCAAATATTCATTAAAATAACAATCTAACAAATATGAAATAATTACATTAATAATCATTGCTAAGTCACTAATATTTCATTAATGATTTTATAAACACTGTAACGAAGAATTATTTTCTGCGGACGAATCAGATGCAACGCGGTTTCTAATTGATGGACGTGGTTTTAAACCAATTAACAAAGGGAAGTGTCTCTTAGTTTGTTTACAGGAGGTGTAAAGTTACGATAAATAAACTATAGACATGTGTATTAGTCACCCCCCTAAATACTAAAATATATCACGTTATTTTGTAATCGTTTTTATATTCGTTTATGTTATTACCTATATAAGCTTAAAACTCACTAACAGAAGACGCTTTACAGAAAAAACTCCCAAAAATAATTAAAATTTATAATACACCATTTTATAAAATAAATTTTTACGAAATTTTAGTATAAAACTTTATTTCCTTTCTTATGTATTTTTTTATAAACTTATTGTGTTTCACGTAACAAAAAAATCGGAACGTATCACGTGATACGCGCGGCATTTCGGTGTACACAGCTAAATGTCCTTGAGAACAGCTGTTGGTAGCCCTTCGTGGGTTATTCTCATAAAAATATCAGGGGAAGACAGGTTTCTAGACAGCTGTGCATCAATGATTATAAATACTGAAATACATCACGATTTTTTCAATTCGATATACTATATTTATAGATAGGGATCAAAAAATGGTCGAAAACAGAAACTTTTCTTGGTTGTAAAATTACGAAACTTACTGAGGTTTTATGACCTCAGTAAGTTTCGTAATTTTACAATGTTAACATCCAATACAATGTAAATAAGCTTTTTAACGTTGCAATTTTATATTTTTTTTTATATTTAATTAAATGTAATACCGTCGGCCATGTTTATATTTATTATTTTTCTTTAAAATGAATTTTATGTGAAAATGGCGATAGCACCAGAGGACGTTTTTTACCATATTTGCATTTTATTGCAGAGGCTGTAGCCTCTAAAGAAAGGTCGCCTCTGTGTTTGTAAAATTATGGACTGTCAACTGGAGCGAACGACGGACGAACAAACGGAAACAAAGTATTGTTAAACGTTGCAATTTTATATTTTTTTTATATTTAATTAAATAAGCTTTATTTGAATTATTTATCCAAAACTGTATTTCTGCTTTGAATGCTTTTATAGAGCTAATCATTTCAGCTAAATGTTTATTTTTTCCCTGAAGTTCCAGGTTTAAACTGTTCACTTTTTCACAAATGTCAGTTGGAAAAGCCAAGTCCGTCAACCATTGTAGATTATTTAATTGTTCAAACCCTTGACTTTTTGAAATAAGGAACTTTTTTATCTCTTCCAAAAGATCAAAAAATTGGCCAAGTGCTTTGCCTTTACTTAACCATCTTATATCTGTATGTAAGATAATATCAGCTTGGGAAGATTCATCCTTTTCTATAAGGGCTTTAAACAATCTGTATGATAAAGGATTTACTCGAATTTTCTTAATTATTTTAACAACAACATTTAAAGGAAGCAATAATAGCATTTATATTTTTATTTACATGGCTGGTAAAAAATACTTGCGGGATAAATAATCTTGATTTTAGTTCATATAATTTTCCTTTTTTAATTCGAATTTAGGCGGATATTTAACCTGAAATGAACTGTAATTGGTTTCGTAATGACGTTCGACGTTGTGTTGTGTTTTTTTTTTTTTTTTTTTTT
>NW_019384419.1:202146-229470 GCF_000671375.1 Centruroides sculpturatus | reverse complement strand
ATATGGATTATTCCCAAAAAATTATACGTATTTTGGAAATGTTGAGTCGAATTAGTCTAGAATCGATTAATTTTATGGAAGAAACCTTCCAAACAGCCGTAGTCCGTAAACTGCATACGTGCTGGGCTGTGATTGGCTGGACTCGTAGAAGCTGGATTCATAAAAACAAGAACGTATCTACCATGTTATAGGAGGGTCGACTGTAATACCATATTGACTAATTCAATAGAGATTGGAGATATGATTATTGTAGCTGCTTGCCTTACTATTTATATTTATTTAAAATGTACGTGTTTTGATTAAATTAATTAATTTAATTCTCAACTTCTTTCCTTTGTTTTTGTCTTAACTTTCTAACCTTTCTTTGTCAACGTGAATGTTGTGTTCCGAGAAACATCGAGAACAATAGACGGGACAACGACGGGTTTAAAGGGGGAAGAGAAACTGGAGATTTTTTAGTTTGATTCGGAGAGGATGCAAGAATGTCCTTAAGACTCGATCTTAAAAACTAAAGTATCTTTTTATTTTGTTTGTTTTTAATATTTGATTTTTTCATTATTTCAACACTTTTCCACGGCCGCATGCAAATAGTTCCACAGGCGCACATGTCCCCGCTGGCATAATGTTGGGAATCCCTGGTATACTGTACCGCCCCTTTAGTTTACATATTTTCTGCTAGGTGGCGTTCAACAATTTCATAAAGCCGTTAGTTCACTGATCCAATTGTCACTTGTGATTTTAGCATTGACTGTAATGTCGTTGCAGCTAAGAATTTCTATTGTGCCATTGTTTTCGGTATTTTTCTTGTTAAGTTTGCTTTGTTATAAAGGTAAGTTACTCTTAAACACTTTAATTTTATATTTGTATTTTTGATATATTTTTCGTAATACAGTAGTCTCTCTATAATCCGACGGTAAAAGTCCATCCTTTATACATGTGGCATTTTTTTCTAATTTTGCCCTCTTAAGACACCTCTCTAATAGACGTGTCCTAAACACACAAATTTTTCGGGGCGACGCGTTTAATAAGAGCTATAAGAGAAAACTCATCGGATTACTTACTGACTGTGCACGGTGGAAGCCGCCATTGCATGGAAATAGTTAGTCTCATATGTTACATAATCTAAATGTGTGGTATTGTTATATAATTATCTAACTTTTAAAATAAAATCATATATTTGTAAATTAAGATGACAAATTTATAATTATTTAATAACTTAGTTAAGAAACAATTCGAATTTAATATGAATTTTAAAGTAATTCGATTAATTATTGCTTTAGTTTTTAAAATTTTTTCGTTTTTTGCGGAGTTAAACTGAGTGGGTTTTCTTGTAGAACGTTCCGGTATTATAAAGTTTATCAACTTGTAGTTCGGGGTCATTTCAGTATCCAAATTAAATCACGTGATAGGAAATATGACATCACTGATTTATCACGTGATGTCTCCAAAGTTTAGCGAATTCTTCCACAATAAGAATACGTATCAGGAGACCTGTCAGAGAAGCGAGGCACGTGAACGAATGGCATCCCGCGAAATCTCACGTGACACTCTCGGTGTCCAATATGCCGATCCGCGACGCAAACATGCTTAATTAACCAATAGCGTGTTCGAACGATACACACTCGTTAAGTATTCCTACGATTTTTTGTTTATAGCATATTTTATAGGGATCATCCCAAATAGATTATATGAGTTTTGGAAATGTTGGAATCAAATTATTCTAGAATCGATTAATTTTATGCAAGAAAACCTTTCGACCAGCCGTAGTCCGTAAACTGCATACGTGCTGGGCTGTGATTGGCTGGACTCGTAGAAGCTGGATTCATAAAAACAAGAACGTATCTACCATGTTATAGGGGGGGTCGACTGTAATACCATATTGACTAATTCAATAGAGATTGGAGATATGATTATTGTAGCTGCTTGCCTTACTATTTATATTTATTTAAAATGTACGTGTTTTGATTAAATTAATTAATTTAATTCTCAACTTCTTTCCTTTGTTTTTGTCTTAACTTTCTAACCTTTCTTTGTCAACGTGAATGTTGTGTTCCGAGAAACATCGAGAACAATAGACGGGACAACGACGGGTTTAAAGGGGGAAGAGAAACTGGAGATTTTTTAGTTTGATTCGGAGAGGATGCAAGAATGTCCTTAAGACTCGATCTTAAAAACTAAAGTATCTTTTTATTTTGTTTGTTTTTAATATTTGATTTTTTCATTATTTCAACACTTTTCCACGGCCGCATGCAAATAGTTCCACAGGCGCACATGTCCCCGCTGGCATAATGTTGGGAATCCCTGGTATACTGTACCCCCCCTTTAGTTTACATATTTTCTGCTAGGTGGCGTTCAACAATTTCATAAAGCCGTTAGTTCACTGATCCAATTGTCACTTGTGATTTTAGCATTGACTGTAATGTCGTTGCAGCTAAGAATTTCTATTGTGCCATTGTTTTCGGTATTTTTCTTGTTAGGTTTGCTTTGTGTTATAAAGGTAAGTTACTCTTAAACACTTTAATTTTATATTTGTATTTTTGATATATTTTTCGTAATACAGTAGTCTCTCTATAATCCGACGGTAAAAGTCCATCCTTTATACATGTGGCATTTTTTTCTAATTTTGCCCTCTTAAGACACCTCTCTAATAGACGTGTCCTAAACACACAAATTTTTCGGGGCGACGCGTTTAATAAGAGCTAAAAGCGAAAACTCATCGGATTACTTACTGACTGTGCACGGTGGAAGCCGCCATTGCATGGAAATAGTTAGTCTCATATGTTACATAATCTAAATGTGTGGTATTGTTATATAATTATCTAACTTTTAAAATAAAATCATATATTTGTAAATTAAGATGACAAATTTATAATTATTTAATAACTTAGTTAAGAAACAATTCGAATTTAATATGAATTTTAAAGTAATTCGATTAATTATTGCTTTAGTTTTTAAAAATTTTTCGTTTTTTGCGGAGTTAAACTGAGTGGGTTTTCTTGTAGAACGTTCCGGTATTATAAAGTTTATCAACTTGTAGTTCGGGGTCATTTCAGTATCCNATTCGAATTTAATATGAATTTTAAAGTAATTCGATTAATTATTGCTTTAGTTTTTAAAATTTTTTCGTTTTTTGCGGAGTTAAACTGAGTGGGTTTTCTTGTAGAACGTTCCGGTATTATAAAGTTTATCAACTTGTAGTTCGGGGTCATTTCAGTATCCAAATTAAATCACGTGATAGGAAATATGACATCACTGATTTATCACGTGATGTCTCCAAAGTTTAGCGAATTCTTCCACAATAAGAATACGTATCAGGAGACCTGTCAGAGAAGCGAGGCACGTGAACGAATGGCATCCCGCGAAATCTCACGTGACACTCTCGGTGTCCAATATGCCGATCCGCGACGCAAACATGCTTAATTAACCAATAGCGTGTTCGAACGATACACACTCGTTAAGTATTCCTACGATTTTTTATTTATAGCATATTTTATAGGGATCATCCCAAATAGATTATATGAGTTTTGGAAATGTTGGAATCAAATTATTCTAGAATCGATTAATTTTATGCAAGAAAACCTTTCGACAAATAGTACATTTCTGTTTGGAAATCAAATACTTTATTTCAAACACTAGATGCAACAGGTGTAGAGCAGCGCTTCTCATACCTTTTTGTGTTTACCCATTAGGTTTCTTTGGGCTGCAATTTGAACAAATTGTAGACCAATAAATTCCTATTGCCTTTCCTTAAGTATACGTCGTTGAAACACTAACCCGACAGAAAATTCTGCCGGGTAACGAGAAAAGGAATATCTATTACGCTTTAACCAATCACAGTTTAGTTAACATTGTATTTTCGTCACGTGACTGCAACCCGCTATTTTCTAAGCGAAGCACGTGGTTTTAGCATTGTTATGTATCAGCGTTAGTGAAATAGTTTTGTTTTAAAATGTCGAAGAAAGGATAGCGAAGCCATCGAACTACAAGTCGCCAGTTCGAGATGCTCGTTAATTTATAGAAGACAACCCTAAATTAATGTCGGAAATTAGTTGTCTACCTTACCGTAAAAGATCGACAGAAATTGTGCCAAGAAATAGCATTGTCTGAATTTTAATGGAGTCGGCTCAGAAAGATGGCGAAAAGTAACTGATAATCATAGCTTTGAATATAAATATATTATTTTGATTTATACATATGCGAATGAAACTTATTTCACAAATAATGTTTATGCTAAAGCTACTTAAATTTTAACAAGAAAGCAATCACATTATTCATACAATATTCATAAATAGTTAAGGTAATTATTTTTAAGCAATACAACAACATAGTTTATTAACTCTCTCTCTAATTGCTCGTGAAATAAAATCATTCTTACACCAAAAGACCCCGTGTTGTTTACACTTTCGTTACATTCCTAACAGCAGCTCGAGAGCGATCGATAACAAAAGCTTAGTTATCGCACGTGGCTATCGAAACCGAAAACGAAACGTACGGCTCGGAATAGGTTTCTGTTTCTATCGATTTTTATATGGGTGACCACTCAAAAATTGTATATATTTTGTAAATGTAAATAAAATTAAGTGAGAATGAGGTGGAGTATTGATAAGAAATAAATACAAACTTTTTTAATAAAAGATTGGTGAGGAACGCCTTATTGGTGAAACGCCGAGCAATTGACCTTTTAGCCTGTAGGATAAATCGCTACTATAATTTACAGTACACCAAAAAAACACTTGAATGTTCCGCTCGTGCAACAAACTAGTAACGGACAATAGCATACCTGTATTGTACTGTACCTTATTTTGTCTGTTGCACATACCGAGTGGTAAGAAGAAAATTTCATTTGTGTAGCTTCCCCCTGACTGACAGCGTTGGATCACTGGATCAGTCGGAATATCGAGAATCTACTGTACTGTATTATTTTCCATAGTAATACGTTTTTTTTAATTTTAAATTAGGATTTTTCTACAAAATTTCTCAAAGCGAAATGAGTGATTCCGAAACGGAGTACTTCGATCAGATGTCAAATATTTCTGAATATGACTGCGATCTAAGTGATTTTAGAGATGAAGACTGTGACTGTGATGATGAGTATGAGGATGATGTGCCTTCCCCAACTATCACCCAACCGGCTGCCCCTTCTGACAGTGATGACGAAATGGAAGATGAGGACTACAGCGAGATTCTCTCACCGGAAGAACCTTGCCCTTTACCTTTTTCATTCCAAGAGTTATCTGGCCCAAAACATATGCCTCCTCCCGATTCTCCTCCTATCGCATATTTCTATCTTTTTTTCACTAGTAATTTTCTCCCTCTTATGGTGAAAGAAACCAACCGATATGCCTGGCAGGTGAAAAATGGCATGGGTAATAACGCACCGTCATATTTGAAGGACTGGACCAAAGTCTCTGTTCCAGAGATGAAAGGATTTCTGGCGTGTATTTTAAATATGGGTCTCATAAAAAACCCAAATATAGCTTCATACTGGTCGACTTCTTACCTCAGTCACAGTTCGTGGTTTGGGGAAATGTTTTCTAAACAACGGTTTTCTCGTTTACTAAGATTTTTCCATCTTGTCGATAACACCAAGTTGCCTGGCCGTAAAGAATCGGGTTATGATCCCGGAGCAAAATTCCAGCCTCTTTTGGATCATGCGAATAGGGTGTTTCGACACCATGCAAACAGGGTTTTCGACACCATTCGACTCCCCATCAGGAAATATCTGTTGCCGAAAGCTTAATGGGTGTCAAAAATATGACACCCATTAAGCTTTCAGGTTAGTGTTAGGCCAAATATACATTTATTATGGGGTATCAAATTGTGGATGCTATGCGACTCAGTGTCTAACTACTGCTTGGGATTTTTCGCTTTTAAACGGTGCAGATCTGAGCAGGAGAAACAGAGCATTTCAGAATTTGGTTTAGGCTATACTGTTGTGCGAAAACTGCTTGACTTTGGTATGTACCTGAATAAAGGGTACCACGTGTTTGTTAACAGATATTTCACGTAGGTGCCACTAGTTCGCCATCTCTATTCTCTACGAACTTATATAAATGGAACTGTTCGGGGAAGCCGTAAAATGCTACCGCAACATCGTATTTCCGATCTGGTCCCGTGTTAGCTTGCGGCTTTAAAGAGAAGCAGTCACAAAAAAACCCTATCTTTATATTATCCAGCCACTCAAGGGCACGCGATGTAAAAGTAATTATGAATGGAAAGGCTAAATTGAAGCCAGAAATAATTCATAATTACGGTAAATTTATTCGCGGCTTCGACATACCCGATATGAGGGTAATTGTAAATTCGAATGGAAAGAGGCCAGTGAAGTTTTGGAAGAAAGTAGCACTAAATATTATAGCTCGGATGGCGTTAAATAGCTACATTGTATACCAAGAGAATTTTTCGGGACCAGGAACAGTGAAAACTGAAACCGCGTATTACCGGGCCGTAATCCAGAGCTTTGCGTGGGAATGGAAGACCACGAATATCACTAAAAACAATTCTCAAAAAGGTAAGGGGCTGAGGAAACTTCCAGGAAAAAGGAAAGCTCGTTGCCGTGACTGCAGCAGTAGTAACTTAACGAAGCGGTTACGAACTGTGTGCACAAATTGTAAGGAGGGACTACGTTAACAATGTTTTTCGAAGCATAAATGCTAATGACAAAATGTATGTGCACAGTTTAATATAATTCTGCATTAAAGAGCATCGTATGCATAAATTTTACATGAAAGTGTACAAAAAATAACTTTATAATATAAAGAATNAAATAGTAATTTTTGGCAAACTGTATAAGTTAGTGTTCCCAAGGCTAAAAAGGTGATGGTATATTATACTTGTGAGACATCACCTGTGATAATTGTGAATTTGTCATATTTACAACGGTCTTTTAATGTATTTTTATAATTTATGTTTAAATTAAGTACAAACACCAACTGAAGTGGGACGTATTGAGTCCGTAATGCATTTTTAGTGTAAGCTTATTCGGTTAAATTTACCTTACGTAGCCAAAATTTCGGCTCATCTCTGATTCCAGCAAACAAAAGAAAGGAAACAGTGGAGACGCACGTTCTAACCTAACCTAACCGGAAAGTGCAAACTTTATTTAAAAATGTTAACATATTAAGTACAAATTTTATGCTCACATGCCTCATTATTCTTACTTTATGAGTGCTTATAAGGATTCTACAACTTTCCACACAGTTATTTATTAGTAGATTTTCATTTATTACACCACGAGTATTACTGTATCGTACACAACGATATTATCTTTCGTACAGGTTTGTCTTTCGAGAAATTGATTTTTTATTTTTTGTGTATTTTCAAATATAATTCTACAATGATCATCATTGACTTACGTTTGACGTGATTACACTGGGTTAGCAGAGAAGATGATAAAGAAATTTGGATGGAAATGTTTAATGTGCTATAATTGGAGTAGTAATAAGACTATATGCAAGTATCTTCTATGACACGTGTAAATCGAAACGTCATACAAAATAAAACAAGAGAGAAAAGAAACCACATTCCGTTGCCATATTAATTACGTCTTGGATAAGGTCAATAAAATAAACTACATGCTGCTAAAATGTGCTAGGTGCACCTGGGGAATAAATAATAAAGCTTCTAAAACTCTATATTATGGGACAATACAACCAATGCTATTTTATGCGGCCTCTAGTTGGGGTCATGTAACTATTAAAAATTCTGTAGCAATTACTCTATCTTCAAAGACAGTTTTCCATCAGAATTTCGAAGTGCTGCAGAACTGTTTCTACTAATGCCTCTGATATTAGCAGAGCTCCTTCTTTTGCACTATGTATTGTAAGAAAAGGTTCTAAACTACTACATCAGAACTACAAACATCGAGGCTCAACAACAGTCTCTACTCCTATCTACGGCTGTTCTTATGCTACCACATTGCAATTACCCTACTACATGTGATCATCACCCTGTAAACAACGTTATGATCACATTTAGTGTACACAGGGTACATTTGGTGTCATCTGCTTCCTCAATGGATAACCATGCAGACATTAATATCTACACAGATGGGTCTAAAAGCTCCCTTTATGTTGGCTCAAGTATGGCTTTCTTCCTCCATACTGACATATTTTGCCCAAAATATGTTAGAAGGTACAAATACTTCCCACATACCTCCATCTATCAAACTGAAGAAGATGCTGACTACCAAGCTGTTTAGTGGATCACTTCACTACCAAACAAAACTCTGTCTATCAACATTTACAGTGATTCTCAGTCTGTCATAAAAGTTCTATTAAAAAATCCCAATTGCAATAGCAATAGCAATAAAATCACATATATCCAGCACCATATTAAAAATCTTGTAAATAAAATAACTTTTATATATTTTCCAGGCCATACTGGCAAACTTAAAAACGAAAAAGCCGACATTGAGGCTAAGTCAGCTGCAAAGGACAGTGATTTGGACTACACTCGCATCCCTCTTTCACGTAGCAGCCTTTTAAAAATTATATTCATGATAACGCTACGCAAAAGTGGAATCAATAATGGTTGAGCAGTAAAACTGGTAGAATAACAAGACATAGTATTAGTGCACTTATTCTAATAAAAAAGAGAGAGAGAGAGAGAAACCACCACACGAGTAAGAAATCCTTGACCCCCACCCTCCCCAAAATACCTTACGTAATTTATGGACGGCCCCTATACCCGTATTGCACTTTACCTCGTTCTGTCTGTTGCACATACCTAGTTTTTGGCATGTATTTTGAATATGGGTTCTAACTAACTATAGCTTCATACTAGTGGATTACAAACTTCGATTAATAACATTATTTTATTTATATTTTTTTCATCAATAGAAATTTTTACGATAAAGGAAATGGCATTTCTGATATTTGTTATTGACGTCAAGAAATAACGCTCAGAAGATGACGTCATTTCCTGCTGCTAACTTGTATGTTTATGCAAATTAGCCACAGAGCTCGAGCTGTGGTAGTGCGTAATATTAGTCCGGTGTTTCCTTGTGTAGTAAGTTATTTCAGCTAGTTCAACTGTAGGTTTAATTGTGAGTATATATCTATTATTTTACATTTATAATATTTTAATTATAAAAATAGTAATTTTTGGCAAACTGTATAAGTTAGTGTTCCCAAGGCTAAAAAGGTGATGGTATATTATACTTGTGAGACATCACCTGTGATAATTGTGAATTTGTCATATTTACAACGGTCTTTTAATGTATTTTTATAATTTATGTTTAAATTAAGTACAAACACCAACTGAAGTGGGACGTATTGAGTCCGTAATGCATTTTTAGTGTAAGCTTATTCGGTTAAATTTACCTTAGGTAGCCAAAATGGCGGCTCATCTCTGATTCCAGCAAACAAAAGAAAGGAAACAGTAGAGACGCACGTTCTAACCTAACCTAACCTATTCTAATAAATTACCATAATTATTACAAACCAAATTATTAGAATAGGTTAGGTTAGGTTAGAACGTGCGTCCCCACTGTTTCCTTTCTTTTGTTTGCTGGAATCAGAGATGAGCTGCCATTTTGGCTACCTAAGGTAAATCTAACCGCTTATTTTGTATAAGCTTATATAATTGTTTAAAAGAGCCGTGACTTTTGTAGTGTTTTTAATAAGGTGTATAAACTACAAAATCTTTAATGATTATCTCGTTTAGTGGTGTGATAAGCCCGCACATATATGTATTTGATCTAGCTAACAAGTAAGTGTAAAACAGTAGTTTTTTAAATGTGACTGTTAGTTAATTAGATGAAATTTGTTATAAGTTCCTACGAAATCACACGATCGTTTATTATTACTGGCTTTTAATTTCAAAGGCTGTGTTACATTTAACGAAGACTTGCATCATACTGAGAAAATTACCGCACGTCCCTGAGTTTAAGTGACATAAATTTGAGTTTTTTTTTTTTTTTTATTCTGAATATCCTTTTGAATGAAAATCATTTGTTTCGATGCAATCTTGTCGTTATAAGCACGAAATTAAGCCATAAAAGTTAAATAGTTCCAACGGTAACACTGGTAAACTTTGACCAATTTATCCGGAAGTTTCGCTGATGACGAGAGGGGGGGGCTTAAGTTCCAAATTTCAGCTTTCTAGACCCACTAGTTTTTTCTCTGAAACCGTTTGCAGTTCGGAATGAGAAATTAGCTTTTTGCATTTTTCGTTTGTTTATACAGTAGAGCGTCGATTTTCCGAAAGTCAATCATCCGAAAGAATTTCAGTCGGCAAATTTAAATTCTTTCGCCAGTGCTGTGGCGCTTCAATCTTTGGCTATGTCTTGGGCTACTCGAATATTTTACGTTTTTGATACTAAATTAACATCTGACGTATAATTTTTTTATTGTTTTAATATTTTTCATTATATTTATTTTGTTTGTACAAAATTAAAAAATAATTTTTAACAATACAATAGTCTTTGTTAGGCTTAACATCGACGAAAATTCAACGCGAAGCGACACGCAACGGAGAAAAATTTCAACATCGGATACGTTAAACTATTTTTTCGTACATAAATCGGTTATCCGAAATATCAGTTATACGAACAACCCAAATCCCCAATTGATTCGGCAAATCGACGCTCTACTGTATTTCGGCAACTCCTTTATAGCGAAATCTCTGAAATTTTGCACATTACCTAATAAAACAATCATCTTTCGAACGAGATATTCGGAAATACTTTACGAGTTTGGGGAGCGCAGAGATTGACCCCCGAAAATCTGAAATAGATTCCCGTATATATATATAGCCAGTCGGTGACTATTTACTTGGTCTGGAGTCACTGCCATTACTCCCGATTCTAATAACGAGAAATATAATTAAGTTAGATTGTACACACGCTAACACTATAATACTTAAAAGTATAAAAATTTTTAGAATAAAATATAACAGATGGCTGAAACACGCTGTTTTAAATGTTACCGGGAAAGTTATGCAACTCGTTACTGAAATTTTTTTTTAAATGTGACTATTTTTTATTTAAAAGCATATTTTATCATTAATGTTTCTATTTCGGATTTTTGTAAAAATAGAAAACATAGTTCCATAGGCTTTTGCCATAATAATTTTCCTATTAAAAATTTCCTAGAACTGCTTTGATTTCCTCTGATCCTTGTTTATATGATTGGATAGCGTGCACCCCTGCATTGCAGACCTTTTCAAAGCAAATTTTTCTAAAATGAATACGCTTTGATGGCTTTAACATTTGGTACCGCTTGCAAATAGTCAATTAATTGTTAAATAAAACTTCAATTTTGGTTGTAATTTTGCAAAAACAAATGAAGCATGGTCTCGAGATGAGTTTTATTTTGTAGAAGATACTTTAAACAAAATAATATTGATTTAAACTATTTATTATATATAAATAACAAGTCGAAAGGCTCGATGTAGGCATCGGGGCATACTAAATTTACAAATAAAAATAATAATATACTGTAAAAATATAAAATAATTTATATTGCTAATTTAAGTAATAGCCAGGGGCACCTGTAGTGGCAATTTTTGGCATACAATTACAGAAAGAAAATGCCCATTTTTTCCGCTTTATATAGTAGATAGCACTAATACAGTTTGTGGACAATCTGACTTCACTTACAAAATACTTTATTACTGAAATCACAACTGAAACTCTGACCAGAAATGAAATATTTAAGATATTTTCAACTTTTCTTCCAGGTCAGTTGTATTTTCAGGCAATTTGAAAGTCTATGCCTTAGAAATTTTAGCACAACACATTTATATACAATAATTTTTTAAGGAACTTATAATACTTGTACTGTATTTTAAGAAATACATGACCCATTATTATGATTCATATAAGTTTCAGTTTATTTTCTAAACAAATTAAAACACAGTTCACTGATGAAATCACAACTAACAATAAGTAAAAAGAAATGATTCCCTGCTCATTCCAAAGTCCATTTGAGAATCATCTTTCTCTCACATCTAAGAAATGTTGATTTCGGATATTATAGATCTGTGGTTTTCATTCTGGACTAATTATATCCTTTCATCCATTCTAATCAGCTTGGGGGTTGTAAGATTCATCACAAAATTTTTTTTCTTGGCTTTGTTGAGGCAATATCTGCAAATAAAATCAAAGATTAGTTCAATTCTTGCTTTACATGATGTTTAAATGAGCAGTCTATCAAAATTGCACTTACCCAAAGTAAATCTTCAAGTGTCCAAAGATGTTACTTGAATAGTCTCTCTGGATCCATTCTTGAAATCACCAAAGTACAAGTTTCTTCAGCAATTTCTTTAATTTTTGAAGCAGTCCTCTAATAAAATGACATTAGTAAAGTTTGTTTACAGGTGAATTTGATGTCCTCTGTCCACATTTTGACTTTCTTCTTCTTTACTTCGTGTAAATCATTTTCAGTCTATATATATATATAGAATGATTTCAATAAATTTTACATTTCATTCACTCAATACGTTGAAGGTGCTTTGATGATTCTATTATCTTCTGGATCTTTTGAATACTGAGCTTTATATATTACTACGTTAATGCTTGACACTATTAAAGAGAAAACTCATGATCAGGAAAGTTCAGAGTTAGGTGATTACACAGTTGCATACAGTCAATGAGTGTAAATTCCCACAAAAAAAGTACACATTGATTTTTGATTGTTTGAGAAACTGCATGACGGCCCAAAGAGGATGTTAATGCTAGTTTGGTTAGCTCAGTGGTCTGTTTGACCTGTGTTATATTCCTTTGGTGTTGTTTAAAAACAGCCCTGAATAGTATGTAATAATGTTGTAATAACAGCAACCCATATGAAATCAGGTGTTTATCAGGGCCATGTTCAGTAACACAGAATGTTACATAAGAAATCTAATTAGCTAGGAGGGCAGAGCTAAGAAGTGTTCTGAATATCCTTGAACAGTGTGCCCAGTTAGCAAGTTAGACTTTTCACATGTAAAAATGGAGAATGATGTAAACATCATAATTTCATCATAATTTTATGATAAAATAAATTAGCATAACCATAACACAGTGGTTCTTAACCAGTGTTCCTTAAACCTACCTTGAGTGTTCCACGAAAGAAAACTTTTTAGTGTTTTCAAATTTATTCCCATTGCTATATTCATAGATAATTCCATGTTTCTATTTTTATTCAATATATTGGGAGGTTAATCAACTACAGTTACAACTGCCAACCATCTCGAATGCAATTCTGCAGTTTGAATGTTTTAGTATATGTAATAGTAAACTATGCTGGAATAATGAACAAAACAAAGATATTCTGGTCTTATGTAATGTAATTTGAGTTTGTTTTTCTCTCGGAGACGTGGTGGAATGGGGATTTAAAGTTGATGTCCGCCAAGACTTCGGGTCGGTTTGAATTTATTTATATGCCCGGATTTCGTGTTTCTCGAAGAGGCCACTTGATGGGTGGATGGATGGCTTTTTCTTTTGTACTACTTATAGATTTAAAGATATATTCTTCTCAATTATTTATCAAAATTCATAGGAAAACTTTGACTTTTGTATTTATCTACTGACATGAAAATTTTTGGATAGAAATTTTGTCAAGATTGGAACTCACTATAGGCAATAAGGAAGTTATTATTTATGGGGATTGTAATTCTAGAATTGGCCTCTGTGAACAGCAATGGCTAAAATCTATTTTGAGGGATTCTTCTTCATGGCAATAAGTATGAAATTTAAATCTACATTTTTACAAAAATGTTAATGTTTAGATGAAGATCAAATTAATCTTGGATGTTTTAAATAGCCATATTTTTTTTGGTGGGTAACCAACTTTGCCTTGACAGAAAAATTGTCAATTTTCTTGGTTTGATTCTGCATGTCACTCTGTAATAGTTGAAAGGAATAGGGCATTAAATTAAATAAGCTGAGGAAGGTGACCACGTATAGCAAACTAGTGGTTAAAAATTATCTTAAGTTGAGGAATGTCGCAAAAAATCTTTGCAGGGCTACGAAACAAATTTCTGCTCTTGATTGCGAATAATGCTAATTTTAAGGATTGTCGGAAGTTTTGATGGATTGTTAGAAGGTTGAATAGTTCTTTAGTTGCGAGAAACCCAGATTTGCATTGCTACTATCATTTCTTTCGTCTTTGTGGTTCTCAGTCACCCTACATTCCCAATCTGTCGTTATATAACTATTTGTTCTTTCTTCGATTATCCAAAAAGCACTGATAATCTTCAATTCTTGCTCTAATTCTTGCTTCAATAGAATTAGATCAATTCACTACTGTCATTGCAGACACTAATTATATACAAGTAAATTTCAAATTTCTTACAGGGTTTTAGTTGTTTAAATCATGCTTACTAAAAAAGAAAAGAGTTAGTCCCACCTACAAACTCTTATTTGGAAAATCTATTGCTAACATTCTAGGTTATTCAACTCTTACAACCTAACAGTTCTGATTATACACCAGCCCATTCACCATAAAATACTCTGCATTGACAGAGACCATTATGAATTCATAGAAAACTCAGATATTTATTGGATAGTTCTTAAAGACATAAATCTAAATATTAATACATACTACATCAGGGCCATGGCCAGAACACTGTCTCAAACCAACACCAAAGGAATAAGATAGGTCAAACAGACAACTGAGCTATCCAAACTGGCTTTAACATCCAATTATAATTCCCTTTTGGATGACATGCAACTTCTGAAACAGTGCAAAAATTAGTGCATGCTTTTTTTGTGGAAATCTACACTAACTGCATGCAATTACCCAATCTAAACATTCCTTGATCCTTAATTTTTTTCTCTATAAAATAATACATTAAACTTTGACACTATTAAAGATAAGCTACCACAAGCAGCTTTAATAATATATCACATAGAAACTATAAACTGCATAAACAATTTGCAGTTTATAGAAATTTATCTTTATTTAATGTAATTTCCATGTATTTGTGTTCACTGCATGACTTTCTGTACAGATACTAATATATTCAACTATCTTTATAGAAAAACTGAAATTCTCATTGACTTTTTGCAACCGATTCATTTTCAAATTTGAGCCTCTCTTCAAATTCAACCATTCTGGTTTTTAAAAATCGATTTGATTTTCAAATCACAATATGACAAATAAATACTGTCAAAAGTAGTTGCATATATAAACACTAGCTGTTACCCATGGCTTTGCCCGCGAGGATTTTGCAAGCAAACCCCTTTATATTCAGTATTTCAACAACCATAGTAATTGTTATATAACACCTACCAATGAGAATTGCCGAGAATCAAACAAGCTATTTTCAATTTGGTCAATTTTCTGGAACGTTTACGATCGTTCTATAATCAAACCAATATGAAAAAAGAAATTCGAATTTAAAGCAATTTGATCATTTTTAAAATCAAAATAGATAAAAATATTTATAACAATGTCTGAAATGTTATCAATTTAATACATCTAAGTACTCAATGAAAATTAAACGTAATTGAAAACAAAAAATCACATCTAAAATAGTACAGTAGAAGCTGTTCTTCCGGTTAAGCCCTAATCCACTCCCTCTCCCCCTCCGCGGGGAAATTTCGAAAAATCCCTTCTTAGTGTGCATTGCCATGGTATACCCTACTAAAACGCAGATAAAAACAACAAATCGCATCTAAAATAGTACAGTAGAAGCCATTCTTCCGGTTAAGCCTTAATCCTCTCCCCTCCTGCGGGGAAATTTCGAAAAATCCCTTCTTAGTGCGTGTTTCCATGACGTACCCTAACTGTGTACCAAATTTCACCTCTTTAGGTTCAGTGGTTTGCTCTGGGCGATGATGAATCAGTCAGTCAGTCAGTCAGGACAAGTAATTTTATATATTTAGATTCAATAACCCAATTTTTAGATTAATGCCAGACAACTGCTGGATTAGTTCAATTATCTACAGAATGCTTTGCTTTCCAGTAACTTTTTCAACCATCTAACCTGTTCTGCAGATTAACACATGTTGCTTTGGCAATTTACCTTTACAACACACCCATATCATAACAGAAGGTCCTTTTTTTGTCTGTTTAGGTAAGGATTTTGCTACTAAATATCAATTATTGTTAAATTTTAGGGGAGGAGGATTTACCCCAACATCCGTATGGTCAGTTCAATCTCAAGAAAGACATTCTGAAGGACCTGCCAAATCCTTTAACAGAGGAAAGGTTGGTACTATTAATTAAAACAAACCTTAGTTTCTTTCCTTAATGTCATCAGTAATAATCCCAGGATAAATGAATATCCTTGAATTACCTGTTTCTGTTAATATAGTTTTGGAATATACGAGGGATATTTTTTTAAAGACTGTTGTACAACAAAAAATGAACTACTAAACTTTACAAGTAATTTGTTTTTTCTCAGATTCAGCATACTTTTGACTACCTTTTCACATAGTTTCCATTGTTGTTGAAACATTTGTCATAGTGTAAGACTAATTTCAGTAGACCTATGTCATACAAGTATGCCGCCCGAGAAGATAAACATTCATGGATTGAGAGCACAATTTCCTACAGTTTTCTGACACAAATTTGTAAAGAACTGACCACGAAACTTGAGGAAAATTAACTGATAGGGTGAAAATGGTGAATTATCTGTTTCCATGAATCACGGTGTCTACTGCACCGTGACGATTACAGGCAGACGACCCAAGCATGGTTCGTCATGCACATTCTCTCAGCCTTCCTTAAAATCTTACCCACTTACAAACTTTTCTATCACTCATGGCATTCAGACCATAAACTTTGAAGATCTGGTGATAAATCTCTGCCAGTTTCACATTTCTTGTGGCCAGGAAGTGAATAAAGGACCTTATTTTACAGGTGGCAGGCCACTCCATCACACGTGAAAAGAAAACACACTGACATGATTCAAAATGGCATTTGTTTGTGTGCAAGAGATGTCAAGAGACACTGCACATGTGCAAAATTATGAATGTATGCATTTTGAAAAGATGTTGCCAAATGGGCCTTACTTAAAAAAATGCTCCTCATACCTATACGTATTCATCAGTAAAATTAAAAATGGACTGTAATAATTCGTCAATAGGTCATTTGATTTTTTTTCTTTTATTAGTTTTAAAAATAACAGTACATACTGTACATATGTTGAAAAGTGACTAATGTTTCTCTAACAAAGCAGTTAATAAATCATTGAGATGCGTAGTAACCTTCCTGGGATCGTCAACTAATCCTGCAGAAACCATTGCGTTATCCATCAACTGAAATGTAAAAAAATAACAAAATTATTTGTTTTAATAATGAACATTTAAGAAAAAAATTTTGAGTAATTTGAGCATGCTTCTCTTCACCTATTCTTTTTTATAAACAATAACTTAACACCTGATCACTCGCTGAGAGATTTATTCTTAAAACAAACGTTTTCAATCCAATCAATGGATCATCGTCAGGTAAATTAGAACATTTCAAAAAATAGAACAACAAGTTCAAAATACAAAAAATATAAATATTAATAACGGATAACCAATATATTACTAACANCAGGGTATTGAACGGTGACCAAAGGCAAAATTGGGGCTGATAAGAGGAAACATTGCGTTTAATGGTTTCCAGATGATGAGAACAATGTACAGTAATGGCACAAAGTGTGAGATTCATAGAAAAGTTTTCCTAAGAATATTTCCAATCCTTTTCTCACACAAGAGAAAATGGGTTAGGGGGCGTTGGGTATAACTTTATGGAACAAAGGGGGCGGTGGATCGAAAAAGTTTGAGAATCACTGGTTTAAACCCTGCTTTTAGAAAACATTCTTGATTGTCTTTTCTGTAACATTTCTCCAAGTATAATCTATCATCCTCATAGCATCTAAAACATTGATTGATGATTGCAATACCTTTCTAGCTATGTCATCTGGAGTTTTCGAACCAGTTTGCTTCCAAATCCCACTTTGAAATTTTAAATGATTCCTTCATTGAGAGGTGGTATTTGGAGCTTTGCCTCCAAGTACCACCTACCACCTTATAGTAGGGAATTGGAATGAACATTGCAGTTATCAATGAAAAATAAACTTTTTTTAAACCAATAGATTTGTCAATTCCTTTCAACCAGGCACTGAAAATTTCGCTTGTCAGCCAAGTTTTGTACGTTATAGGAAATGATTTCCCTTTTGAGAAACATCTCAACTTTGCAGAACAACCAATCAGTGGTGGAAGCTTTTCACTTCCAGTTTGATTAACTTAGAGTAGTCACAAGTACTTTACTCTGTTTCCCTCTCAGTACTCTTGTTCCTTGAATATCGCTGTTTTATTGGTTAAACATTGGAAACAAGGCTTGTTTCATCTGCATTGAAAACAACTACTGGCTTGTAGCCTTGAATAACAGAAGAAAGCTCCTTGATCCACTGTTTGTAAACACTTTGAGGCACACATGCACTTTCACTGCAAACTTTCCTGAAGACAATGTTGTGCTTACTTTTAAAGCTCTTGAACCATCCATTTCTGGCTCTAAATTCACTACAGCCAAGTCTTCTGGCAAAATCCTCAGTTTTCCTTTCTAACATCATTTCACAAACCATTTTCTTATACATTTGTCTATTTCCTGTTGTTGTTTTCGAAGTTTCTGTCTATTGAATCTCTGTTTTTTATTATTGTTGAAAGCATTCTCGATGGAATACCAAACTTGGTCACAACTTTATTCTTTCTCATCTGAGGATTTCCATCCAAAAATTTTAAGTTTTACATTTTTTTTCTTCAATTGAAAGTATGTTCAATTTCTTTTTTCACACTGATCATTTGCCTTGCTTAATTTTGCAATCACAAACTTCATCAATGGTTTTTTTTACATAATTTAACTTATATATAATTGATTTTAAATTGTAGGTTGGATGTCATGCCAATATTTTTACTAAAATAAGGGAGAAACTTTCTCTAAATGTATTTAATGCATTTTTGTGAATGTGTGTTATTTTGCTGCTAGCACCTTCAACATATTAAAAGGCGTTTTCTTCAAGCAAAATCTTGCCATTAGCTTTTAATTTAAAAAGCTTGTATGAATTAACCATTTAGAATAAGCAAATATAAAGAATTTAAATTGAAGTGCTGGTGGTGACTACTTGCATGTGCCATAATGCATATATTAGGCACCATAAGCGAAACTAAAAGTGGAATTTCAGTCTTATAAGCTGACCCACATTGCAGGCAACTCAAACGTGAGGGAGTTTCATGATTTAATAATATGGTGAGGAGGGCCTCCCAAACATACACCAGGGCCCTCTGATCACAGTACCTGAGCATCACCCCTGGTCCCACAGCAGGGTGCATTGGTGTTGTAACACCATCCTGGACAGCTCAGTGTCGCATCTGCCTACCATGACAGAATGTTGGTGCTCAGAAATGTGGCAAGACAACATTCTAGTTGTTGTGCTGTCCCTACATAGTGGGCGCATATGCCAGATATTTTCTTTTGGCATGGCAAGACACAGAGGAAGATTTCCTTGCGAATGTTTATTCTTCTATTGATTTCACCTGGATAAAAGAAAATGGGAGAAAAATTGCATTTTTAGATTTAAGCATCTCCAAGTCCCAGGGAGGTTTGATATTCTCCGTGTTCCATAAATTTGATAACATATCCCCTATAATCCCTGCCATGGCTTACCAACCACAGCAGTACATTAATGTGATTTAATGTGACTATAGTTCCTTTAATTTAGAAGGGCCTTTTTATTGCCCTCTATGCAAACCTCTATGAATGTTCAGCTTGCTTTCATTCACTCAGCAGTAACTGCAGTCAGATATAGCAATTCCAAATATAGACATGTCTTAAACAAGGTTAAAAGGTCTTTTCCTGCCACTGCCTTACACAATCCAAAGGTCTGTCCTTCACTACCATTCTGTGGCCACATCCCAGCCTAGATTCATCATGTTTTCAGACAACATGTATTAATTTTACCGGTTACCTTGCGCCCAAGTCTCAGGAGGCTTCTATGCAATGACAGGGATGCTACTTCCATCCTAGAAAAGTCGGGCATATACTCTATTCCATTAGAAAACACAATATCTGGCATACCAATATGCACTCACTATGTAGGGGCGACGACTATAATATTATCTTGCCACATTTCCGAGCGCCAACACGATAGGCAGGTGTGAAACTGAGCTGTCCACGATGGTGTTACAACACCAACACACCCTGCTGTGAGACCAGGGGTGATGCTCAGGTTCTGTGATCAGAGGGCCTTGGTGAATGTTTGGGAGGCCCTCCTCACCATATTATTAAATCCATGAAACTCCCTCACGTTTGAGTTGCCTGCAATGAGGGTCAGCTTGTAAGACTGAAATATCACTTTAAATTGAAGTGTGGGTGGTGACTACTTGCATGCACCATAATGCATAGACTAGGCACTGTAAGAGGAACTAAAATTCTTTATATTTGCTTATTCTAAATGTAGTTTTCTTCTAAATGGTTAATGCCATTAGCTGTTAATTTAAAAAGTTGTATGAAAGGTTTTATTCGAATCTGTATCTGCCTGAAGACGATGCCTGTTAATACGGTGAAAGTGCTAGCAGCAAAATAAAATGTTCTGTAAATGTAGAAACATTCACGAAAAGGCATTAAATTTCTTATTTCAGTAAAATCAATTATAACAAGTCAAACTCATAGCCAGTCAGAGAGAAGCAATTTTAATCACGACTATGTACTGTATTGCATAAGATATTTCTCAACTACAATTTTTGCCATCAAAATGTAGTCAGTAAGCTTTGAATTTGTCATCGATGCTCCAGTCCATAATTTGAGATAGAGGTTTTGAGAGAAAATTATTTGAGATAAACATGAAAAATATATTGAATTAAGGCTGCAGATGCAGGGCAAAAATAGGTTTTTCAAGATAAATATATTATATTGATCTTTTAAAATAAATGTGTTAGTGTGTATTATAATAAAAAATGCAGTAAATCTAAATGATTTTGGCTTTATCACTTTACCTGTAAGGACAATAATTCAGCCAATTTAGGATCACTTTTATGTAATGCACTTAATTTCTTCATAATGGGATGCCTGAAAATAAAAAAATATGTAAATTTTAATATGTAGAAAAACTTTTAAAATTCAGGGCCCAGATAAAAATAAAAAAAGTTAATACAATGAATGAAAAACAGTAAAAAATTAAATTTGTCTGTTAAAATTAATTTCCATTTTAAGATTACACAATAGAGAGTCTTTCGATGTCCTTTCTCACACACATTAATTTTACAATTATAGTCCTGGCAATTTTATCAAATTTTTATTTGTGTCATCATCGAAAGAAAGTCCTGTAATGTTTTGCATAGCGAGGCGGATGAGCAGCCTCTAATAAAAGACTAATAAATTTTAAGTCTTTTGATGTCCTTTATCACATCAGGAAAATAACAGTTTTACAATTCTGTTGTAAAACTGTTATTTTCCTGATGTGATAAAGGACATATACAAATTATTATTTTAAAATATCACACGAAAAATATTAGAGTTAAAACATTAACATGATAACTGAATAAGACTGTACACTCTTATCAGCATGAAAAGGCTCAAAATAGATATACTTTTTGTGATAAAAGTTGGTATACTTTAAACATACAGAATGTGTATATGAAATTTAAATACAAAATATTCTAAAAAACTACAAATAAAGTGCTTTCCAATTATTACTAGTCATCAAGAATGTCTACAAATGCTTACTCTCTTTACAACACACATTAAATACATGTTTCATTTTATCTAAGTATTATTTTTTAACTGAAAATTTATGTAAACTATATTTTTTCTTAATAAAACATAGTTTATTTAAATTAATCTTCTCTTGTTTTCTATCATAGATTGCAATGTAAAAGAAATAAAGTAAGATCTGACAGAGTATGATTTACAAACTTCTTAATGTATTAGTGAATCTAAAAAATAGTGAAAAGTAGCTGGTTTGCTCACTTAACTGCATCTAATATTCACTACAGTTAAGTAGAAGAAAGATCAGAACAGCAGTTTGTTTGTATTTTGTTTTCTAGCATAGAAACAATATCATCATTCATTCCATTCAAAATTGTACTAAAGTCAAACTGATGAAAATGAATAATGCATAATTTTAGAGTTTTACTGTAGAAAATCAAGATCAGAAATATTTAAATTGAAAAAAAAAATTTTCTTTATGCTGTTAGCAGAAGTAAAACTGCTGCAAGATAAAGAGAATAAAGCTTTCTTTACAAAAATTATTTTCTTGGATAAATGAGTGTTTGTAGTAAACAAATCAATATGTACATTGTTATTAACATTAAATATGTAAATTTTCTAATTACCCTAAATTCACTTCTAGAGTTGGTGCTAATAATTTATATTTCTGTTCTTCAGGTAGAGATTGAAGAGATGCTCTGACAAAGTGTCTAGCTGTTGCCATGTCCTCCACAGAAATCAGACAGGGATGATTTGAAAGACGTTTAGTAATCTAAAAGTGAAAATTTGGTATTAGATTGTGCTTGCTTAATTTATGAAATAAATCATATAAGATCTTTAAACAAAGCAAAACATAAGAACATAACTTGATTTCTATTTATTTACTGAATTTTAAATTTACCTTTATTTTCTCTGTCTTATTTTTTAATGTTGCTTTTAACCAATCAATCAATTCATTAGCCTCATTTTTCGATAATTCTCCTTCACCTGATAAATGATAAACAAAATAATCACTACAAAATATAATTCACTTTAAAATTGTCCATTTCATAAAGCTGTTTTGTACTGTACATCTGACTAATGTAGTAGAACATCCAAGGATAGGGAATCTGTATATTGTACTCATTCATTCATTTATTATTTATTTATTTACGTACAAGAGTACATTCCCAGTACTACTGTGCATAACTGGAAGTTAGGTTACAGAATTATACATGTATCTTCAACAATATATTAGTTATAATGGAAATGTTAAAATAATATTATGTTAGGAATTTATAACTATGTACGTAGAAAGAATTTGCAACATTCTGAGACATGAATTTAATTAAATAATGAGCAAAAAGTGGTTAAATAGTATTATTACAGTGTGGGCGAGTGTTGCAACTAGATTCTTATTTTATTTATAAAGGTTTTCCTGCTTGAATTGCCTGTATATTTCACTGTTATTTGAGTACATATTTTTGGCATGGCCACGAGAGGCCCTTCCTTGTTACTAGAAGTTTGAAATCTATTCTGTCCTTCACCATGATTGCATATCTCCAGAGGTAATGGTTGCTTCCATCTGATTCACCACAAAGCTCACAGGTCATTCTGTGTGATATTGAACTTCCCACGAGCTGTAATAAATATCAAACAATGGAAGTTCTATTTAATGAATCTGAGAGTAAAATAAAAGTTAAATTCCAATGAAATTAATTTTGAGGAACTTATAGCTGATGTGCAACAGCTGCCTCTCTTCAGTGGTCATTCCAGTAGTTATTTGAGAAACCAAGTGAGGCACAAAATCAAATAGAGAATAAATATGGAAAAATTTGACAATTTACTGAAGTACAAACTCATGATATCAGACATAATAGTTCAGAAATAAAAACCAATCAGTTCATGTCTTATTTTACATAATGTGGTAATTCACTATTTGGTTATTATTAAGAATAAAAATAATTTTGTTAGTAGGCAATTTTCAATAATTAGACAGTAAAAATGTTTTACCAAGATTATCTATGGTAGCATCTTCTTTCTCTCTTCTCATTTCTTTCTCTACTGAAGTTACACTTTTCCTGTCAAACTGTCTTAATTGCATTAAAACCAGTTCATCATAAGGTTCGTAACAAAATAACACTTCAATGTCTTTCTTCTTGATTGCTTCGAAATAAGGAGAATTTTCGGCTAGTTGGCGACTGGAAAGAATAAAATAATTACATAAAAATATTGTTTTATTTTGCTATAAATTTTCAGTGGACATTGAATTTAAGTAAAAATACACAGGGTTCCTACTCAAATTTTTGTTTTAAATTCCATGACTCCGACCTTTACATCCCTTACAGTATGGCAAATTGACTTACTATGCATGTATGGTATTGCTTCTATAACATTTTGGTTAGTTATTTTTTCTAACTAACAGTTTTAATAAATGACAATTATATATTTTTTTTATAACTAAAAAGTTTTATTAAATTGATAAACAGAATAAACTACTATAATCTAACCATAAATCTACATGGCTTTAAAAAGAGAAAAAAAAGGCAATTATTTATTAACAAATCCCTTATAATCCATATAGAAAAGTATATTTTTATTAAATTTCCAGAACATTATAAAATAAAAATAATGATAAATAAATAATACCATTTAAATTAAAATTATTTTTTGTATTTTGTAAATTTTTTGAGAAATTTTGTGTATGCTTGAGAGAAATTTTAGATCCTGAAAATATTCTGCACCTCTCTTCATAAGTTATATTGCACCACATTACTTCTTGCTGCCTGTAGACAACTACACTTAAGTCTTTTGATGACAACATGCTTGACTAAGTGTAATGTCAAGGCAAATTCCTGAATATAACACTTCTAAAATAATTAATCATTAATTGAAAAGAGATTTATATACAATCTCTACAAAACTACTGGTATAATTAAGATAAATAGCCACAGCTACATGTTAAATACCAATAAACTAGTAAAAAATAAATAACATCAAATATTTTCTTCTGTTTTAAACAGTCATCCACAGATATAGACGAATGAATTTTTCAAAAATAGAACATAAATTTAAAAGCTTGAAATGTCACAAAATATACTCATGTTTATTGAGTGTTTAACATTGTGCTTCAATCTCGGTAATACATTAAATAAAAATAAAAATCAAAGAAATATATTTTGTACATTATAAAAATCTTAATTCAAGGGTTATGGGAGGCCATAGAACATCATCTCCCCCCATGCAGTAGAAAGAGAGTACATTTTCATAAAATTAATTGCTATACTGCTTTTGAAGGCAGTGAATATTTCTTTGTTAGAGATATTTCAGATTGGCTTGGTTGTCACAGTGGTCTAATATACAGCATTATCAAATTTAACATGAACGTCATAATCATTGGCAAAAGTAGCTAGTGCAGTTGTGTAGAGCCCCTTTTGAATTTACACTGATGCTCCTTAATCCTCATGTTCAGGCATTGAGTAATGGCCCCAATATATTTGCACGGACGATTCATCCTATGAACTACCTACTATCCTTACACAGGTGTAAGGATAGTAGGATGAATCATTATGCAGTTTTTCTCCAATGGGTCCTTCACCTACAGTTATTTTCAAGTATCAGAACTGATATCTCCTGTTAGCAATCCCATTATTCATGTAAGTGGGACATTTCCCTATAGATGTTAACTAGGACCTTATTATATGTAACAACCAAAAAGAACCTGTCTTCTGATTGTAAATGCTCTGTGGGATGTTCTTGACATAAAATAAGTGCATTAATTAGATACACATGGTATCCGTGCTGCCTAGCTATATGTCAGATATAATCAAACTCTGTTTTCCTATCCCCTGCTGCCAAACAATGTATGTTAGCCCTTCTTATAAGGGCCCTAAAAGAGGAAATCTTATAATTGAAAGGATCGTGATCTTGCATGGATGAAGAGTGGCACACATGATTTTTTACAGAACACCTTCATTATCAACAACCACACTGTAATGTACCTGCTCCACCTGCAAAGATAGGCCATATGTGTAATCATTGAATGTCCTTATGAATGTCAACAGGTCCTGTTTTTTCTTCCAAAAAATCAAAACATTATGTTGAATGCAAGATAACATGAGGTAAGATGTTTTGTTTGAGACATTGTACCACTAATTCACACTGTTCCCGAGATGGGACTACCCATAGTTACCCCTCTTCCCTGAAGAAGTACATCTTACGTGTCACTTGACCTTTTTTTGCCTGAACACGAGGATTAAGGAGCTATCCACAACCACACTAGATACTTTTCCCAATGATAATGATGTTTAAGTTAAATTTGATAACATCTGTATATTACCACTGACAACCCAGCCAATCTGTAATATCTTGAAAGAATAGAAATATTCAAAGCCTTCAGAAGGGGTACAGTGATTAATTGTAAGGCAATGGAGTCTCTTTTGATTGCGTGGACAGCATTCTTTGACCTCCCATAAATCTTGGATTAAGATATATATTTTGTATTTTAAATAAAAGTAAAAGAATTTTATAATGTATTATTAAGAAAACATTTGTTTTTGTTCGATTATATTTATTTTTTGTTGATTTATTGCTATTTTCATGTAGCTGTGGAGATATATGTAGGTTAACATCATAGAAATCCCTCCAGAATAAAGAAGTACAGCTCTATATATGTGTTCAGTTTCTATCATAATTAATGTCCCAAATTATATATAATTTTTCTATTTTCAAACAATATGCAGCATATTTTTCCCTTCAGCCCTAATACATTCATACATGGAGTATCATATATATTTAATAACTAACGATATTGGAATATTATTGTTAACATAAAACAGAAAGTTAAGAATTATGGTAGAAGAGACATTAATCTGCCATTTGGTTTCAATATCTAGGTCAGATCCTTAGCCAAATCCAAAGTAGAGTTGATGAGTGATGAAGCCATGATATGGATACAAAACAATCTTCTTAATGCCCATAAGACAAAAAACTTTGACAGCTCATAGCATTTTTAAATAAAATTGTGGCTTAAATAAGATCTATGATTTTATTTGACCAGGCCCAACATATCTAAATCAAACCATCTGTAATAAAACTTGAGGACTCAGTTTGATCTTCAGAACAGTCAACCTTTGTTGCCTCAGACATCATACTCCATACAATTTTCATTACCCCATGTCAGTGTTTCTCAAACTGGGTTCCATGAAATAAAAATTCACAATCCTAAATTTTTACATATGCTATTCAACATTAATCATTCAGTTACTGACAGCAAGTGGACAACCCAATATTATATTTGTCTTTAAAATGTTTTCTGGGTGAAACAGAGTAATTGCTACATTTCATTCTTGAATCAAATTTTTTTCATCCATTAACAAAATATATATTTTTTAGACTAATGTACAACAGAGCTTGCATCTCAACTTTATCGTGGACACGAACAGATAAGGTTTCTTAGAATTCTAAATAAAAACTCTGTAACCTACTAAGGGATAAAACAGATTGAGAAACACTATCCTACTTGAAAATGATCTATATATATAACCCATTCATTTCGTGTCCGTCCCGTAACCGTTTCATAACGGACACTAGAGGCGCCCCTATCGTGTGTCATATTTCAAACACCAAATTAAATTAACAATTTTAATTATTATTTAAATTAACAATATAAATTATTATTATTCATTTGGCCAATAAATTATTATTTGGTCAATATAACAAT
>NW_019384419.1:105331-201464 GCF_000671375.1 Centruroides sculpturatus | reverse complement strand
TAAACCATATTCTTCAAATATCCTCAATACAATTAATATTTATTCTTTATACAACAAAATTACAGGCGATGTCTTTTGACAATAATGGCCAACCCCTTATAACAAAACCCACTAAAATACAACAATCATGAAAGGTAATATACATGCAGCATCAAACTTTTAAACATTAAGCGCACACAACTTTCATATATTAAGTGCATTAAACATGCCTCAGGAATTTGCAATGCTGCTGGAACGCCCACTAGGGAGTGTGCCAGGCTACTAGTATATAATAAACCATTTACATAAACAGTTGTTAAATCATTAATTATAATTATATTATTATTATTTCTAAGGAACTGAAATGCAAAAAAGCTTTTGAAAAATATTTAATGTTGAAATTAGATTAAATTCTAAAGGTTGCATTTTAAATAAATCTGTGCAGAATATTTTAAAAAATTACCTTGGAGCGGCTAAATAATAAATATCTTGTTGTCCCTCCTTCATTCTACTACAGTATTCTGGCAAAGTAACCAATTCGTCTGCTGGTTTCAAAGAAGATTCAAACTGCATCAATTTTGCAATTTCTTCCTATAGTCAATATAGTAGCATTGCAATTAAAAATTTTATAATCTTATTAGTAATAGAAAATTTTCATATCTTTAAATGCCATTCCTAATACTTAAATACAGAAAAATCATAAGTTTATTCATTCATAATTTTTAAAATTTGGTCTTCTGCTTACTCTTCTTAGCAGACTATGTAGATTTACATAGTCTGCTATGTCCTGTTGAGTTTAATTGTCTTTCAACCTTCCTATTCTTTTTGGTTAAGAGATGGCTAAACATTCCTCAAAGTAGTTTCAATTCAATACTGATAACCTACTGAGTATTGCACTTAAATGTAATTTCCACCAATTATCATGTATTTTATACTGTTATACAATTATCATTTATATTTGCATAACACAATATAAATACAAATTTGCATATTCATTGCAGTAATCAATTGTTTAGCCATAAGTATAATAGCAAACACTAAAGTTTTTAGATTTACTCTGTAAATTTCTATTTATAATATAATTTTGTTGAGCAGTGTACTTTTTACATATATCAAGTAGAAATCCCATAAAATGCTGTCTCTAAAATAAACATTTCTAATATTTCAGGCAGAAAGCATACTACTTATACAGTGTGACCATAAAATATATCTGCAGTGGGGAAATAGGAGGACTTTATAATCACACTGTATATATATTTGAAATTTCTTATGAATATAATGAAAATCAAATATATTGTTAAGTCTATGTTAGAAGTGTTACTCAACCTTTTCTATTTGTTCCTGAGAAGAGACAATTCCTTCTTTGAGAAACATATTATAATTCGAATAGAACTGTCTGTAGCCTTCGGGATCTTTCCTCATTTGATCAACCAAATGTCTCAATAGACGATTTGTTATCACCGTTCTTATTTTTCTAGAAAAGAAATATATATATATATTATTACATAGAAATTATATACCTTGCATTCATTATTTTAATAGATTGCATGTACATAACAACAAGAGCCAAATTTTAATACTAAATATCCAAGCACTGGATTCTTTGGGCTATAATTTGGCTAAACTTTAATTATCAAAACAAATAATTTGATGTAGAGGTAGGAGTAAGTCTTCATACTTGCTTCTGTAATTACATATGCTGTATCAGTATTAGTATTAGTATTTGGTCTTCTGCCAAATATAATTCAGCTAATTAATATTAGCTGAATTATATATACCCAAAGAATATGGCATTTAATATTTACTATTGGAAAACAAAAATTAAAAGACATTCTAATAAGATCAATTGAGTACAATAACAACATTATACAGTCAAACTTGTCTATAATGAAATCCCAAGGGACTGAACAACCCTTCCATAGTAGACGGGTTTCTGCTATATACAGGTTACCTACTATAGGTATCCCTTGATTAATGTGATTAACAAATTTCTCGACGTTACCACATATATCAAAATCGTGTTAATCAAATACAGTGGTACCTCGATACTCGACCGAACAATCACCTCCTGTTAGTTATTAACCAAAAATTTGTTCTAATATTTTTATTTTAACATTTTTATGAATGAATGAAAAAATTAAAGTTCTCTAAGATAAAAATGAGTAACCAATTTAAAAATAAAATAGGCAGCTGTAGATTTTTTATCTTCATTAGACAAAATTATATTCAATTCAGTTCGTTTTTTTCATAAGTGGAAAAAACATACTGCATGCAGAAGAGAACACTGCATGCAAAACACACAAATGCAGAACACACAGAACAAACATCAGAACACAATGATTGTGTTCTGCATGCATACTTTCCAGCAGACAGGTGTATGCATTATAAATGTTTTCAGCTCTTTTGATAAGCTTGTTTCAACTTCCACGAAGTTTCATATCTTCAGAGGAAATTATATTTTGGAAGGCTTTGAAAATTCTTGTATGCGACTCCTTAATTTTGTGGTGTTAAAGAATACACTTTAAGTATATTCTTTAAAACTAACATCTTAGGTTTTTGGTTGTAATTCTCAGCATGTGCTATGTTCTCATTTAAAAACATCACTATGTATAAGAATTTTCAAAGCATTCCAAAATAGAATTTCTTACAAAGATTGAAAACTTCAAAGAAGTTTAAACAAGAGAACAACTTGAAGCAGACTTCTCAAAAATGCTGAAAACGTTTGTAATGCATACAATGGTCTGCTGGAAAAATATAATGATAAACATGCCTTAAGTTATATTCTTTCCACTTTGGATAACTCAATTTTAACTTTATATTACTTTTAAACTTATATGTATTGTTCTCCAAGCCTATTTTATGTATAGATCTAAAGATGAGATGTGAACCATTTGAATGAATTAATAAAGCAACTCGTTAGTCTTGTGGTGTTATACATGGAGTTGTTTTGTACTAAAGAATGTGTCAATTTTATCATCTTTATTTTTAAGTAAGTACGTTTGGTTCTAAATTTAAACAAATATTCTCAAGCTTAACAAGCTGTAGACAAAGACAACACAATAACATTATATTATTATTTACTACAGATCAGTTAAAATGATCATAATCAATTTGCAGATCTTCAATTAAATTATTTGATCATTTTTTTAAAATGGTAGACCAAAATAAAATGCCTGCTATTTAAAAATATTCTAGCACAGGCCAAATTCTTCTTTTAATACTGCATTTACTCGCATATAGGACGTATGACTTTAGATTTATTAATACAATTTAATTTTTTAATTTTACTTTGTTTAATCACAAATAAAATATTAAATGCACATAAATGCACACAATGTCCCGCAAAAATTACTAGCATTTTAAACTTCAAGGAAAAATCTTGTAAAATTGACAACATAATTTGTTCATATAAAACTGGACAATTGGGAACCTTTTTTGCCAATTCTTAACAGTCAAATTCACTCTTCGTCAATTAAACTTATAAGTTTCTTCAAATTCCGATTTCCAAATAATCATCTGTTTTCACATGGGAATGAATTAAAACTTATATCGGGCTCCCATGTAAGTTTGGAATTCAATTCAAAAGCCTTGCTTATCCTATTGCTATTCATCTTTACGCCTGACAATACATAAGAACGATTCAAATGTCCCAGATAAAACACTTTTGTTTTTAATCACCAAAAGATGAGAAGCCAGTAAAAAATGCAAATACAGTTTAGAAAAATTATTGCAAAATGAAAAAAATCCTTCACTTGCATGTATAGGACAACCAAAGTTTTTGAAGCAGTGAAAAATGAATAAAAGCCTTGTCTTATATGCATATAAATACAGTATTTAGTTTATAAAATTAAAAATTATTTCCAATTTGTAAACTATCAAACCTGATAAGAGCACTATCCTGTAACAATTCCCTGCTAAGATTTAATGGAATGTCTTCACTGTCAACTACACCTATAAAAATAAAGTATAAAGTGTAAATCTATGAATCCAGCCTGTTAATTGAAAGAAAAATATGTTAAAAAGTAACCTCAGTTAAGTTTTGGAAAAGATGATTTGTAATTTATACTTTTGCTTCTATTCTGTTTCTTTAATCTCAATATATACCAATCAAAACATCTTAATTTTCTAGGAATTATCACATCCATAAATGCCATAATTATTAGCCAATCAACAACTTTATTTTACCCAGATGCATGTTTAAAACTAAAATTTTCCTCCTCCTCGGTGGGTTTTCTTCAATTGGGTTTTTGGCTGATAGAGGACAAAGGAATGTCTGGTTGTTGGAGTGTTGGCAAATGATGTGAAAGAATGAATGAAAGCAATAATAGCAAGTAACTGTGTATAACAAAGTATTGCTAGCAAAAGAATAAAGGTAAAAATAATTTTAATATGAAAGTAGTTAAATGGTCAGAATATCAAAAAATTATTTGTACCCTGTTTAGTTTTTATGGAAAGAAAGCCCACTGAAGAAGGTATTATAATAATTGAAATGTATCTGGATAAGATAAAGTTGTTGACTGGCTAATAATTATGGTGTCTGTAATATAATAATTTCTAGAAAATTTAGGTGTTTTGACCAGTTATATATTGAGTTTATATGAAGGTCAAAAATTAACTTAACTAATGATGGCCATATAATTTAAAGCAAAAACAGTTTTTTGGCAATAAAATTAACATCATTTGCCTTAATTAAGCAGTATTGTACAATATTATTGCAGACAATGCTGGGTTTTGTACACTTTGGTAGTAAATAATTTTCTCATATACTACAGAACTAAAACTTTTTAATTTATATTAATATAATATTAAAAATCAAATTAATTCAATGATGTAACTAACTACTATTTTATTTTGTTAATAATCAGAGTAATAATCAAAATAAGTAATGAATAATAAAATATACATTATTTATTTTGATTGTCATACCATACAAATAAACAATTATTAACAGTTCTACAGTGAATGTTCGAAGCCAGGGATGGCAAACCTTTTTAAATCAAGTGTGCTTATTATATGGCATGCTATCTTTTAAAATGTTTGTGCCTGCTGAAGTTTTAGACTTCAAATAACAATATTTAAAATAACATACTTTAATTAGAATAAATGTAATGAAGCTGATTGAAAGAAAGAATGATCAGATGATAAACCAAAAGAATGTTTAAAAAAGACGAGTGATAACCAATATCTTATGATACATTATGTGCCAGATGATTTCTCCCAATTCACGTTACAAAGGATCAAGAACAGGGTGGCAAATATAGGTTTGCCACCCTGTTCTTGATCCTTTGGCCATCTTTTGCTTATAAATGAATTAAACATTTAAAATAATATATTAGATTCTTTGTTTATTCATTCTGATAATAATAGGTACAATTTCCTATCTGCTGGGACAAAGTTCTGTTTGTCAAATCTCCTATACTTCATTTAGCAGTTTCTAATAAATGATGGCTTTTCTGCTATTGCAAAGTCATATGATTTTTGTACAGAATTGCAGAGATTGTGATCAATTATCTAAGTAAAGGATAATTAATGATTGTCTATTTAATATAATCAGTTTAGGAAACTTTTACATTATATGAAAAGAAATTATTAGAAATTTTCTTTTTTTTATTGTGAAGATTGGAGATTTTTTTTTTATACTTTATTTTCTGTGCAACTTGTATTGATGTGATCATAATAATACACTATTGCAAATTCAGCTGTAAAAGTCATTACAGTTCATGAGTACCTGTAACCAGCAATTGAATTATTTACTGATTCAAATAAATGTTTATTTCCTGCCTGTCTTTAAGTTGGATTTATGACAGTTCATTATATGATAAAATCTTCACAAGTTGTATATATATATTGTAACATCTGAAGAATAAAAAGACTTTATTTTCTCCTGTAAATTATTTTGTAACTCCTCCAATGGATTCAAAATAAAATTTATTTTCAAATAGGTTAATCAATAAAACTCAAATTAAATTTAAATATTGTTATAGAACTGAATATATCAGATAATATATTTTACTGAAAAAAATCAAATTCAGCATTACCTTTTACAAATTTCAACCATTTGGGAAGAATCATTTCTGCTTTATTTTTAATTAAGATTCTTCGGCTATAAAGTGCCACTCCGACGTCACTGTCGCGTTGCAATTCAAATAATCCTGGTTTTCCTTCGGGAACGTACAGCAAACAACGAATATTGATGGGAGCATCAGTTTTATAATGAAGCCAATACCGAGGGACGTCGTATGAATTAGAAACAAAGCGATAAAATTCTTCATGCATCGTCGTAGTTACTTCTTTTGGATCCATGAGCCATAATGACTAATAAATAGATTATTTATAATTTCTCTGAAGAGATGTTCTGTTAATTTTATTTAATATCTTTATTATGTAAGAAAGTAAAGTGAGGAAATTATTTCTTTAAAAAATTTTATGGTGAAAATATTTTAATTTATTTACTTGATTACAGAGCAAATGGAGAAGCAAAGTTCAAAATAGAACTCGGCAGATCTTATTCAAATCCACATACATAAATGGCCAAGATTTCTGGATTTTCCAGTTTTCTACTTCACATTTACTGCAGAATTAATTGTGTCAAAGCATATTCAACTTGAAATGGAAGTAATATACAGTGCAATCATAAAATAACTCAACAGTGGCTGGAAATGGGAAGAGTTCCAGGAACAATGCAATGATGTCACAGACAGACAGCACATACAAAGAGTTAAAATAAGATGACATCACTATTTGGCCACTACTGGATGTGGTGAACTGCTAAGTGACTTTATGATTGCACTGTACTTGGATATCTTAACTCTCTGTAGCTTCTAGTCTCATGGAATTTTATTCCCATCTTATTCATGTTTAAGTCCAAAAAACTGGTTTATTATCTTATGCCTTATAAAATTTATTTTAAAATTTTATTATAATTAAAATTAAATGTCAAATATGTAAAAGTTACATAAATCCATTAAATTCTGTCTACTAGAGAACTCATTTACAATAGTATAACAAAAACCCACATACTTTTGTGTCTCTATGGGTAAATACTACTTAATACAATTTAAAAAAAAACATAGGAACTCTAATATTTTAAGCATTAAATTTCTAAAATGGCTGATGCTTCATTGATGGATTGGCATGGAAGTGGATTATAAAACCTGTAGAAGTCTAATCAAGATATATAGAAAAAGAATAAAGTTATGTAGATCTTTTGAATGCCTTGAAATAATGTTAATGTTTTTCTTCAAAATTAAAAACATCTGTAAAAATAATAATTAAAAAGAGAACCCAATTAATTATTTTGCCTCTATGTCCTTACTGTATCCAATTTTAATTATATCGTTGTTGTATCAGTTTTTGCAAGTGAAAAACCAGGTAAAAAATAAAGATTTTGTTTTTAACAAATAAGATTTCCTCTATTTGCAAAAACACCAGTATAATAAGTCCTGTCAACATACTAAGTCCAACATAGACAACAATATAATTAGAATCCATTAAGTTTTTACATAGTAGATATGTTCTTGAAAAGTCTGTATTAAAAGAAACATACTGTTCCTGTAGAAAAAAGGAAGATTTGTTTCAGATTTTAAAAACAGTAAAAATAATATAATAGGACTTTTTTAAACAAAATTTAAAGTTTAATTAATAAAACAGAAAAAGGATAATTGTAAACTATTCATCAGCAAAACTTAAAATGTGTGCAAATAATATAAATTTATTGTATTATTCAATGTTTTCGATTAAATGTCAAAATACCCTACACCAAACAGCATAAAAAAATTATTCTATATTGAAAGAAATACAATTGTACAGCAAATTGTCAAACTTCAACTGACTGCTTCACTCATGAGAAGAATCAGAATGAAAGATTGGTGCTACAATAATTCAAATAATTTATAATAAAACAGCCAAATCTTAAAATGTACTCAAATGTGTTTAGCAAGATAAAAACAACAAGAAACACCACTTATTAAAAGCTTAATAGTACTTTTAAATGCAAATTTTAGCAATTATTTTTTATGTTTTTTATTTTGTGTGTTGGGCTGCAATTTGAATATTGCAGCCCAATAAATTCAATTAATTTTAAAGCTTGGAAATAAGTTGATTTTTTTCCTCCAAAAGACTGATTTCTAAATTATAATCATTCAGAATATGTATATATATCTTTTATATTATTTATGAACTATACAAGAGAAAAATTTAATACTTTTAAAATGTGTTGCTGAGAATAAATATTATATAAAATGAACATACCTGGATTGTATTAATTCTTTTTCCATTTAAATAAATTGGACTACAAACAAAATTACTATATTTTCTAATCACATCTGAAATAATAACAATTTTATATTAATTTTTTAAATAATAAATTTAATGAAACAAAATTTGTCTCCAAACATAATCAAAAAGCAGAGATAAAAACAATATAAAAAATAATTTGCAAAATTTTATTTCTACTCTGATCAAAAATCTATTTCAAGAACTATATATATTTTATTCATTTTTAGCTCTTTCCATCCTGTGGGCATTTTCCAGGATGAAGAGAGAGAAAAATTTTTTCCAGGGCCTTTGTGGGTTTGGCCAGGTCCATGATGGGGTGACAACACAACAAGGGGTGAGGCCTGACATATCTAGGGCAAATTGCATGTGAAAAATTGGGGTTTCTTGCCTAGATGTGATATCAGATCTCCCACCTTAATCACCCCAACTAAGCTATTTTTAACACCTGTGACTGTCTTTAATCCACTAGTTTTCACTTGAGAAAGATACAGTGCAGGTAATAAATTATTTTTATAGTTTTAACTTTATAGTGCTAAATTTATAAGATCTAGTTAAATATCCACTTCAATATTATTTACAGAAGAAACCCCAATTATCTAAGGCAATTTATACTAATTCTACTACTACAGATAACCAAAAACTCAGATAACACAGACATCCATGACCATTTTGGGTTGAAAATTACAAACACAAAAAATTTAGATGGTAACACTTTCAAACCTTTTTTTCTATACATTAGTGAATTTACTCATGTATAAGAACAATTTTTATGGACAACTGTCTTAAGAATAAAAATGCGTAATACTATAGTTACATTTTAATATGAATGATGTCTCACTGGTGTTAAATAGTGTTAAGTTTTTATTCCAAATTTATTCCATTGTACTAAAACATATTACTTTATTTGTAAGCAATCCCATGTTTACTATTTTATTTGATACAACAAAGTTTATTAGTTTATTCCTTCAGTGTTTCATGATAATAGTAAATTTGGAATTGCTTAACAATTTTTTAATATTGTGATGTTAATGCTCTCTGTAATAAAAAGTATAAGAATGGTGTTCTGTGGTCTCAGAAAGGCTAAGAACCACTGAATTACTGTATAAGAAAAGCAGTACAGGTAGGCCTCCTACAACGCGGTACCTTTACAACGTGTTTTTGCTCCAATGCGGTTGGAAAAATGCGGAAATTTTTTTACAACGTGGTTTATGGTATTTAGAAACGAATTATCTTTCACATAACAGAAAAATCTCAATGAATCACTTAATACATGCCACAGTTCGGTGTACAGAGCTAAATGTCCTCGAAAACAGCTGTTTGTCCACATTGACGTGTTATTCCCATGAAAGTTTCAGGGGAAGGCCGGTTTCTAGACAGATGTGCATCAGTTACCATAAACACTTAAATATATCACTGAATTTTCGATAATTTATATTCTTTCAATAGGTGGGGACTGCAAAAATGGTCCAAAATACAGTATAAACTTCTATTGGGTGTATATTTTTAACAACATAGTGAAGGGAAGTTATTTTTTGTGATTTTTACTGTCCACAAAACTGCTTGAAAAAATTTTAGCCATAACAATGTTGAATGAAAAGAAAGGACCATCGTTAGAAAGGAAATTTATTAATATATCTCTTCAAACAAAGATAGAAATTTTGGATTGAATTAAAAATCAAGAGCGGATAGCTGATATTGGTAGGCATTTCAATTTAAATGAGTCAACTATTCGGTCGATTAAGCAATAGGAAGAAAAGATTAGGAATTCAGTCGCATCTGGATCATCTATTCTTGTGAAAAATGTTGCTTGTCCGAGAGCACCTATAATGAAAAAAAAAAAAAAATGGAACAAGTGCTAATATTATGAGTAGAAGATATGAACAAGAAACGGTTGCCTTTAAATAAAAGTGCAGTTAAACACAAAGCCTTAAAAATATTTGATTATTTAAAACAAATGGGACAGTCGTCGGCTGATGAAATCAGTGTTAAATTTGTGGCTAGCAACGGCTGGTTTGAAAAATTCAAAAAACGCCATTCAAACGGCAAATTTTTCTCTTTTTAGAACCGAATCCCAGTTTTTGTATTAAGTTGGTGTCTCCTATAACGCAATTTCCCACAACGCGGTATTTTCAAGGAACGTATCTACCATGTTGTAGGAGGCCTACCTGTAGTTTCATTTTCAGGCTTACATCTTGGATAATTGGGGTCTTACTATATTTTATTTCTTTGTTTGATATTTATTTTTATAAATTATCTTGTCAATATTTTCTTTTTATTAACTATTTTAAAAGTGTAATGTTTATACTACAGAAACAAGAACATATTAAGTGTATCAATACTACTACTTGTACAAGTGTCAGAAAAATTTCAGCAAAGTTAAAAATACATTCAGCAGTATGGAAACTATTCAAAATTATTAAAAATCAAAGATGTGAAAAAGAATAATAATGATTTAAGTCATATAAATTACACGAGATGAATTTAATTTCTATTATTCAGGATAAAATTGCAAGAAATTTATAATAATGGTATAAATGAGATATTCCAGAGCAGATTGCAAACTTTATTTATATATATATATATATATTCAGTTTAAAAAAAATTTATAAAGATTACAANTCAAAACAAATAATTTGATGTAGAGGTAGGAGTAAGTCTTCATACTTGCTTCTGTAATTACATATGCTGTATCAGTATTAGTATTAGTATTTGGTCTTCTGCCAAATATAATTCAGCTAATTAATATTAGCTGAATTATATATACCCAAAGAATATGGCATTTAATATTTACTATTGGAAAACAAAAATTAAAAGACATTCTAATAAGATCAATTGAGTACAATAACAACATTATACAGTCAAACTTGTCTATAATGAAATCCCAAGGGACTGAACAACCCTTCCATAGTAGACGGGTTTCTGCTATATACAGGTTACCTACTATAGGTATCCCTTGATTAATGTGATTAACAAATTTCTCGACGTTACCACATATATCAAAATCGTGTTAATCAAATACAGTGGTACCTCGATACTCGACCGAACAATCACCTCCTGTTAGTTATTAACCAAAAATTTGTTCTAATATTTTTATTTTAACATTTTTATGAATGAATGAAAAAATTAAAGTTCTCTAAGATAAAAATGAGTAACCAATTTAAAAATAAAATAGGCAGCTGTAGATTTTTTATCTTCATTAGACAAAATTATATTCAATTCAGTTCGTTTTTTTCATAAGTGGAAAAAACATACTGCATGCAGAAGAGAACACTGCATGCAAAACACACAAATGCAGAACACACAGAACAAACATCAGAACACAATGATTGTGTTCTGCATGCATACTTTCCAGCAGACAGGTGTATGCATTATAAATGTTTTCAGCTCTTTTGATAAGCTTGTTTCAACTTCCACGAAGTTTCATATCTTCAGAGGAAATTATATTTTGGAAGGCTTTGAAAATTCTTGTATGCGACTCCTTAATTTTGTGGTGTTAAAGAATACACTTTAAGTATATTCTTTAAAACTAACATCTTAGGTTTTTGGTTGTAATTCTCAGCATGTGCTATGTTCTCATTTAAAAACATCACTATGTATAAGAATTTTCAAAGCATTCCAAAATAGAATTTCTTACAAAGATTGAAAACTTCAAAGAAGTTTAAACAAGAGAACAACTTGAAGCAGACTTCTCAAAAATGCTGAAAACGTTTGTAATGCATACAATGGTCTGCTGGAAAAATATAATGATAAACATGCCTTAAGTTATATTCTTTCCACTTTGGATAACTCAATTTTAACTTTATATTACTTTTAAACTTATATGTATTGTTCTCCAAGCCTATTTTATGTATAGATCTAAAGATGAGATGTGAACCATTTGAATGAATTAATAAAGCAACTCGTTAGTCTTGTGGTGTTATACATGGAGTTGTTTTGTACTAAAGAATGTGTCAATTTTATCATCTTTATTTTTAAGTAAGTACGTTTGGTTCTAAATTTAAACAAATATTCTCAAGCTTAACAAGCTGTAGACAAAGACAACACAATAACATTATATTATTATTTACTACAGATCAGTTAAAATGATCATAATCAATTTGCAGATCTTCAATTAAATTATTTGATCATTTTTTTAAAATGGTAGACCAAAATAAAATGCCTGCTATTTAAAAATATTCTAGCACAGGCCAAATTCTTCTTTTAATACTGCATTTACTCGCATATAGGACGTATGACTTTAGATTTATTAATACAATTTAATTTTTTAATTTTACTTTGTTTAATCACAAATAAAATATTAAATGCACATAAATGCACACAATGTCCCGCAAAAATTACTAGCATTTTAAACTTCAAGGAAAAATCTTGTAAAATTGACAACATAATTTGTTCATATAAAACTGGACAATTGGGAACCTTTTTTGCCAATTCTTAACAGTCAAATTCACTCTTCGTCAATTAAACTTATAAGTTTCTTCAAATTCCGATTTCCAAATAATCATCTGTTTTCACATGGGAATGAATTAAAACTTATATCGGGCTCCCATGTAAGTTTGGAATTCAATTCAAAAGCCTTGCTTATCCTATTGCTATTCATCTTTACGCCTGACAATACATAAGAACGATTCAAATGTCCCAGATAAAACACTTTTGTTTTTAATCACCAAAAGATGAGAAGCCAGTAAAAAATGCAAATACAGTTTAGAAAAATTATTGCAAAATGAAAAAAATCCTTCACTTGCATGTATAGGACAACCAAAGTTTTTGAAGCAGTGAAAAATGAATAAAAGCCTTGTCTTATATGCATATAAATACAGTATTTAGTTTATAAAATTAAAAATTATTTCCAATTTGTAAACTATCAAACCTGATAAGAGCACTATCCTGTAACAATTCCCTGCTAAGATTTAATGGAATGTCTTCACTGTCAACTACACCTATAAAAATAAAGTATAAAGTGTAAATCTATGAATCCAGCCTGTTAATTGAAAGAAAAATATGTTAAAAAGTAACCTCAGTTAAGTTTTGGAAAAGATGATTTGTAATTTATACTTTTGCTTCTATTCTGTTTCTTTAATCTCAATATATACCAATCAAAACATCTTAATTTTCTAGGAATTATCACATCCATAAATGCCATAATTATTAGCCAATCAACAACTTTATTTTACCCAGATGCATGTTTAAAACTAAAATTTTCCTCCTCCTCGGTGGGTTTTCTTCAATTGGGTTTTTGGCTGATAGAGGACAAAGGAATGTCTGGTTGTTGGAGTGTTGGCAAATGATGTGAAAGAATGAATGAAAGCAATAATAGCAAGTAACTGTGTATAACAAAGTATTGCTAGCAAAAGAATAAAGGTAAAAATAATTTTAATATGAAAGTAGTTAAATGGTCAGAATATCAAAAAATTATTTGTACCCTGTTTAGTTTTTATGGAAAGAAAGCCCACTGAAGAAGGTATTATAATAATTGAAATGTATCTGGATAAGATAAAGTTGTTGACTGGCTAATAATTATGGTGTCTGTAATATAATAATTTCTAGAAAATTTAGGTGTTTTGACCAGTTATATATTGAGTTTATATGAAGGTCAAAAATTAACTTAACTAATGATGGCCATATAATTTAAAGCAAAAACAGTTTTTTGGCAATAAAATTAACATCATTTGCCTTAATTAAGCAGTATTGTACAATATTATTGCAGACAATGCTGGGTTTTGTACACTTTGGTAGTAAATAATTTTCTCATATACTACAGAACTAAAACTTTTTAATTTATATTAATATAATATTAAAAATCAAATTAATTCAATGATGTAACTAACTACTATTTTATTTTGTTAATAATCAGAGTAATAATCAAAATAAGTAATGAATAATAAAATATACATTATTTATTTTGATTGTCATACCATACAAATAAACAATTATTAACAGTTCTACAGTGAATGTTCGAAGCCAGGGATGGCAAACCTTTTTAAATCAAGTGTGCTTATTATATGGCATGCTATCTTTTAAAATGTTTGTGCCTGCTGAAGTTTTAGACTTCAAATAACAATATTTAAAATAACATACTTTAATTAGAATAAATGTAATGAAGCTGATTGAAAGAAAGAATGATCAGATGATAAACCAAAAGAATGTTTAAAAAAGACGAGTGATAACCAATATCTTATGATACATTATGTGCCAGATGATTTCTCCCAATTCACGTTACAAAGGATCAAGAACAGGGTGGCAAATATAGGTTTGCCACCCTGTTCTTGATCCTTTGGCCATCTTTTGCTTATAAATGAATTAAACATTTAAAATAATATATTAGATTCTTTGTTTATTCATTCTGATAATAATAGGTACAATTTCCTATCTGCTGGGACAAAGTTCTGTTTGTCAAATCTCCTATACTTCATTTAGCAGTTTCTAATAAATGATGGCTTTTCTGCTATTGCAAAGTCATATGATTTTTGTACAGAATTGCAGAGATTGTGATCAATTATCTAAGTAAAGGATAATTAATGATTGTCTATTTAATATAATCAGTTTAGGAAACTTTTACATTATATGAAAAGAAATTATTAGAAATTTTCTTTTTTTTATTGTGAAGATTGGAGATTTTTTTTTATACTTTATTTTCTGTGCAACTTGTATTGATGTGATCATAATAATACACTATTGCAAATTCAGCTGTAAAAGTCATTACAGTTCATGAGTACCTGTAACCAGCAATTGAATTATTTACTGATTCAAATAAATGTTTATTTCCTGCCTGTCTTTAAGCTGGATTTATGACAGTTCATTATATGATAAAATCTTCACAAGTTGTATATATATATTGTAACATCTGAAGAATAAAAAGACTTTATTTTCTCCTGTAAATTATTTTGTAACTCCTCCAATGGATTCAAAATAAAATTTATTTTCAAATAGGTTAATCAATAAAACTCAAATTAAATTTAAATATTGTTATAGAACTGAATATATCAGATAATATATTTTACTGAAAAAAATCAAATTCAGCATTACCTTTTACAAATTTCAACCATTTGGGAAGAATCATTTCTGCTTTATTTTTAATTAAGATTCTTCGGCTATAAAGTGCCACTCCGACGTCACTGTCGCGTTGCAATTCAAATAATCCTGGTTTTCCTTCGGGAACGTACAGCAAACAACGAATATTGATGGGAGCATCAGTTTTATAATGAAGCCAATACCGAGGGACGTCGTATGAATTAGAAACAAAGCGATAAAATTCTTCATGCATCGTCGTAGTTACTTCTTTTGGATCCATGAGCCATAATGCCTAATAAATAGATTATTTATAATTTCTCTGAAGAGATGTTCTGTTAATTTTATTTAATATCTTTATTATGTAAGAAAGTAAAGTGAGGAAATTATTTCTTTAAAAAATTTTATGGTGAAAATATTTTAATTTATTTACTTGATTACAGAGCAAATGGAGAAGCAAAGTTCAAAATAGAACTCGGCAGATCTTATTCAAATCCACATGCATAAATGGCCAAGATTTCTGGATTTTCCAGTTTTCTACTTCACATTTACTGCAGAATTAAATGTGTCAAAGCATATTCAACTTGAAATGGAAGTAATATACAGTGCAATCATAAAATAACTCAACAGTGGCTGGAAATGGGAAGAGTTCCAGGAACAATGCAATGATGTCACAGACAGACAGCACATACAAAGAGTTAAAATAAGATGACATCACTATTTGGCCACTACTGGATGTGGTGAACTGCTAAGTGACTTTATGATTGCACTGTACTTGGATATCTTAACTCTCTGTAGCTTCTAGTCTCATGGAATTTTATTCCCATCTTATTCATGTTTAAGTCCAAAAAACTGGTTTATTATCTTATGCCTTATAAAATTTATTTTAAAATTTTATTATAATTAAAATTAAATGTCAAATATGTAAAAGTTACATAAATCCATTAAATTCTGTCTACTAGAGAACTCATTTACAATAGTATAACAAAAACCCACATACTTTTGTGTCTCTATGGGTAAATACTACTTAATACAATTTAAAAAAAAACATAGGAACTCTAATATTTTAAGCATTAAATTTCTAAAATGGCTGATGCTTCATTGATGGATTGGCATGGAAGTGGATTATAAAACCTGTAGAAGTCTAATCAAGATATATAGAAAAAGAATAAAGTTATGTAGATCTTTTGAATGCCTTGAAATAATGTTAATGTTTTTCTTCAAAATTAAAAACATCTGTAAAAATAATAATTAAAAAGAGAACCCAATTAATTATTTTGCCTCTATGTCCTTACTGTATCCAATTTTAATTATATCGTTGTTGTATCAGTTTTTGCAAGTGAAAAACCAGGTAAAAAATAAAGATTTTGTTTTTAACAAATAAGATTTCCTCTATTTGCAAAAACACCAGTATAATAAGTCCTGTCAACATACTAAGTCCAACATAGACAACAATATAATTAGAATCCATTAAGTTTTTACATAGTAGATATGTTCTTGAAAAGTCTGTATTAAAAGAAACATACTGTTCCTGTAGAAAAAAGGAAGATTTGTTTCAGATTTTAAAAACAGTAAAAATAATATAATAGGACTTTTTTAAACAAAATTTAAAGTTTAATTAATAAAACAGAAAAAGGATAATTGTAAACTATTCATCAGCAAAACTTAAAATGTGTGCAAATAATATAAATTTATTGTATTATTCAATGTTTTCGATTAAATGTCAAAATACCCTACACCAAACAGCATAAAAAAATTATTCTATATTGAAAGAAATACAATTGTACAGCAAATTGTCAAACTTCAACTGACTGCTTCACTCATGAGAAGAATCAGAATGAAAGATTGGTGCTACAATAATTCAAATAATTTATAATAAAACAGCCAAATCTTAAAATGTACTCAAATGTGTTTAGCAAGATAAAAACAACAAGAAACACCACTTATTAAAAGCTTAATAGTACTTTTAAATGCAAATTTTAGCAATTATTTTTTATGTTTTTTATTTTGTGTGTTGGGCTGCAATTTGAATATTGCAGCCCAATAAATTCAATTAATTTTAAAGCTTGGAAATAAGTTGATTTTTTTCCTCCAAAAGACTGATTTCTAAATTATAATCATTCAGAATATGTATATATATCTTTTATATTATTTATGAACTATACAAGAGAAAAATTTAATACTTTTAAAATGTGTTGCTGAGAATAAATATTATATAAAATGAACATACCTGGATTGTATTAATTCTTTTTCCATTTAAATAAATTGGACTACAAACAAAATTACTATATTTTCTAATCACATCTGAAATAATAACAATTTTATATTAATTTTTTAAATAATAAATTTAATGAAACAAAATTTGTCTCCAAACATAATCAAAAAGCAGAGATAAAAACAATATAAAAAATAATTTGCAAAATTTTATTTCTACTCTGATCAAAAATCTATTTCAAGAACTATATATATTTTATTCATTTTTAGCTCTTTCCATCCTGTGGGCATTTTCCAGGATGAAGAGAGAGAAAAATTTTTTCCAGGGCCTTTGTGGGTTTGGCCAGGTCCATGATGGGGTGACAACACAACAAGGGGTGAGGCCTGACATATCTAGGGCAAATTGCATGTGAAAAATTGGGGTTTCTTGCCTAGATGTGATATCAGATCTCCCACCTTAATCACCCCAACTAAGCTATTTTTAACACCTGTGACTGTCTTTAATCCACTAGTTTTCACTTGAGAAAGATACAGTGCAGGTAATAAATTATTTTTATAGTTTTAACTTTATAGTGCTAAATTTATAAGATCTAGTTAAATATCCACTTCAATATTATTTACAGAAGAAACCCCAATTATCTAAGGCAATTTATACTAATTCTACTACTACAGATAACCAAAAACTCAGATAACACAGACATCCATGACCATTTTGGGTTGAAAATTACAAACACAAAAAATTTAGATGGTAACACTTTCAAATCTTTNTAAAAGTGAAGTTTTATGTACAATACTGCAGTTTCTCCTATAACAAATGCCAGAAATGCCTTCAGATACTTCAAAATCTAGGAGAGTAAAGTCTAAACGTAGCAGGTTAGATTCCAAGGTAAATTATGCTATTGGCAAAGAAGTCTTCCAAAAACAAAAACCAGAACATCCATGAGCAACCAGTAATGCCATCTACCACAAACTAGAAACATGGGATGTACAACTTACAGGTCTTGTATAATGTATAACTTTAATGTTGTTACATATTGTTACATCATTTCTCGCTACACATTAAGTTTTCACAAACCCTGTATCATTATAATGTCCTGTATATATGTATATTTCTTATATTAATACTAATATATTGCCTTTCATAAAGAGTGCACAAATTCATTGTGCACTCTTTATGAAAGGAGTTAGCTAAATATCAAAAGAATTTTTTAAAAAATTAAAATTCTGTATGCTGTTCGAGAACTGCTGGCATTGGCATTCAAGTTCAGACTGAAACACATCCAGATGCATTACTTTTGTTTTGCTTGTGTGTACTCGTAACATTCGTAATCTATCTTGTTTAAGTTTTAAGTTATTTGTTAAAGTGAACTGTTTGTGAAGAAACCAAATGCCTTTATTCTTTTATTTGCAACAACATAATTTTAGTAAATATGTGTTTTATTTTTGGTACAACTTTAACTGACTGTAATATCAACTACCACCTCTTAAAAAATAAATATAGCTAAGAAAAAGTTTGTGTTTAGAAGAAATAAATTTATATCTTCCTTTTGTTATAATAAAATTGTATATAATACATGGTGTCCTTGATAATAAATTAATATTGTGTTTGTTTTATTTAAAGTTATACATACATAAACAGTTTTTAATAATTGTACATGTTCTAAACAATATTATATGTAAGTATAGGTGTATGTCTTGACATCGTTTACGATGATATAGGTATTTGATGAGAAGTAGATTTATGTATGATGCATATCAAATTTTTTAAGACTGGAATATTGAGGCTATTTTATGACAGTAAAAGCTTGATATGACTATATAATGACACACTTTAGAATAAAATTATTTGTTGGAAAAGAAATTCAAATCCTGTTGATTATTATGCCACTATTTCAAACAAGATTTTCAACAGCCAAACAACCACCACTGTTGCAAGTCAATTAATTAAGTTCCAGGCAGTTGAAACATCTTGGAAATTTTTGCAGCAGTCATTTTCTGATCATTCCCAATGTGAATTTGGTCAAATCCACAATGGATAATGAAAAAACCCCTCTTAGGATTCACAGGAACAAAAACATAAAAATTCTTTAAAGTTCTTTAACTGGTTGAATTGCTCTCTTAAAGCTTCAGAAATATATTGACATGTATGAAAGTTTTTGTATGTGATAGTTTGCTTCTGTAAATGGAATATTAAGCCTTATAAAACCATGAAATAAGATTGTTTACAAAGTAACTGCTGATAAATTCATGCATTTATATACGCAGAAATATTTATGTTATTCTACTTATTAAAATTTACATTCAATTTTATGAGCTCAGTAAAATTTACATATAAAGATATTAAATTTCATAAAATAAGATTGTTTACATATTCTCTTTAGTTAAATTTTGTTTTATTCTATCATAAATTATTTTAAATCATATCATTTGTTTTAATGTAATATACATAAGACATAATAATTAGCATAAATATTTCAGCTAAAATTTATATTTGATTTTTAAAATATTCAAAAATTATAATGTTATAATTATAAAAATAGCACATTAGCCAAATATATCTTCTGACAATTTAAAATAAGACAGCCAAATAGCAAAGTTAAGGGGGCAACCTTTTACTATGGGGGATGTGGAATTGAATCGAGATAGGTCAAAAATACCCAGGAATTTTCCTGGGGTGACCCATCCAGATACATCAAACCCTGTCCCTCACTACCTGGCTGTCTCATTGTGGGCCTGGCTGAACTCCTAATGTACTTGAAAAAAGAAACCCCTTTTAGTGCCGACAGGGTGGAAAATTGAGTTGAAAATAAATAAAGACCAGTTAAAAATGTTGATTTTATTTTATTTAGCTTTTCTTTTCAAAAGATAATTTGACTGGGACTAGTACACTATAGCGCAACTTATTTTGTTGTTAACAGCAAGGTTGCAGTACAAAGTTTTCATTTCTAAAACATGAATGTTGAGCATCGCTTTAGAGTTTTAGTTCATGTTTTAGAGATGAAAACTTCAGCCGCAACCTCGCTATTAATTATAGTAGGCAGCCAACATTGAAAATCTGCAATCGAAAATTTTTTCTTGGGACATTTTACTGTTTAAAAATTAGTTTCTGTTTTTATAAAACTTCTAAAATAATTTACAATATTAATTATATTTTACAGAGTTAATTATGATTAATTTGGTATAATTAGTGAAATTAGAAAGAATAAATGTGTATTATTAAAATTTATGTATATCTACTTTAACATGAATATTTTAACATTTAAAATTACCTTTAATAGTATCTTCATTGGAAAACTGCTCACAATCACGTTTTAAATGTAGTACTATTTTTGTTCCGTTTTGAACACCGTCCGCTTCACATATCTCGTACGTACCAGAACTAAATAAAACAAGATGGTCAGTTAGAAAGTAAAGACTAAGATAAAATTATTAATATTCAGTTTAAAATCATTATTAAACAGTTATATAATATTAAATATTCAATACAATGTGTCCAAAAATTTACTGATCAGTAGAAAAGGTTTAAGTAAAGTTGTAATAAAAGTGAAGTTTTATGTACAATACTGCAGTTTCTCCTATAACAAATGCCAGAAATGCCTTCAGATACTTCAAAATCTAGGAGAGTAAAGTCTAAACGTAGCAGGTTAGATTCCAAGGTAAATTATGCTATTGGCAAAGAAGTCTTCCAAAAACAAAAACCAGAACATCCATGAGCAACCAGTAATGCCATCTACCACAAACTAGAAACATGGGATGTACAACTTACAGGTCTTGTATAATGTATAACTTTAATGTTGTTACATATTGTTACATCATTTCTCGCTACACATTAAGTTTTCACAAACCCTGTATCATTATAATGTCCTGTATATATGTATATTTCTTATATTAATACTAATATATTGCCTTTCATAAAGAGTGCACAAATTCATTGTGCACTCTTTATGAAAGGAGTTAGCTAAATATCAAAAGAATTTTTTAAAAAATTAAAATTCTGTATGCTGTTCGAGAACTGCTGGCATTGGCATTCAAGTTCAGACTGAAACACATTCAGATGCATTACTTTTGTTTTGCTTGTGTGTACTCGTAACATTCGTAATCTATCTTGTTTAAGTTTTAAGTTATTTGTTAAAGTGAACTGTTTGTGAAGAAACCAAATGCCTTTATTCTTTTATTTGCAACAACATAATTTTAGTAAATATGTGTTTTATTTTTGGTACAACTTTAACTGACTGTAATATCAACTACCACCTCTTAAAAAATAAATATAGCTAAGAAAAAGTTTGTGTTTAGAAGAAATAAATTTATATCTTCCTTTTGTTATAATAAAATTGTATATAATACATGGTGTCCTTGATAATAAATTAATATTGTGTTTGTTTTATTTAAAGTTATACATACATAAACAGTTTTTAATAATTGTACATGTTCTAAACAATATTATATGTAAGTATAGGTGTATGTCTTGACATCGTTTACGATGATATAGGTATTTGATGAGAAGTAGATTTATGTATGATGCATATCAAATTTTTTAAGACTGGAATATTGAGGCTATTTTATGACAGTAAAAGCTTGATATGACTATATAATGACACACTTTAGAATAAAATTATTTGTTGGAAAAGAAATTCAAATCCTGTTGATTATTATGCCACTATTTCAAACAAGATTTTCAACAGCCAAACAACCACCACTGTTGCAAGTCAATTAATTAAGTTCCAGGCAGTTGAAACATCTTGGAAATTTTTGCAGCAGTCATTTTCTGATCATTCCCAATGTGAATTTGGTCAAATCCACAATGGATAATGAAAAAACCCCTCTTAGGATTCACAGGAACAAAAACATAAAAATTCTTTAAAGTTCTTTAACTGGTTGAATTGCTCTCTTAAAGCTTCAGAAATATATTGACATGTATGAAAGTTTTTGTATGTGATAGTTTGCTTCTGTAAATGGAATATTAAGCCTTATAAAACCATGAAATAAGATTGTTTACAAAGTAACTGCTGATAAATTCATGCATTTATATACGCAGAAATATTTATGTTATTCTACTTATTAAAATTTACATTCAATTTTATGAGCTCAGTAAAATTTACATATAAAGATATTAAATTTCATAAAATAAGATTGTTTACATATTCTCTTTAGTTAAATTTTGTTTTATTCTATCATAAATTATTTTAAATCATATCATTTGTTTTAATGTAATATACATAAGACATAATAATTAGCATAAATATTTCAGCTAAAATTTATATTTGATTTTTAAAATATTCAAAAATTATAATGTTATAATTATAAAAATAGCACATTAGCCAAATATATCTTCTGACAATTTAAAATAAGACAGCCAAATAGCAAAGTTAAGGGGGCAACCTTTTACTATGGGGGATGTGGAATTGAATCGAGATAGGTCAAAAATACCCAGGAATTTTCCTGGGGTGACCCATCCAGATACATCAAACCCTGTCCCTCACTACCTGGCTGTCTCATTGTGGGCCTGGCTGAACTCCTAATGTACTTGAAAAAAGAAACCCCTTTTAGTGCCGACAGGGTGGAAAATTGAGTTGAAAATAAATAAAGACCAGTTAAAAATGTTGATTTTATTTTATTTAGCTTTTCTTTTCAAAAGATAATTTGACTGGGACTAGTACACTATAGCGCAACTTATTTTGTTGTTAACAGCAAGGTTGCAGTACAAAGTTTTCATTTCTAAAACATGAATGTTGAGCATCGCTTTAGAGTTTTAGTTCATGTTTTAGAGATGAAAACTTCAGCCGCAACCTCGCTATTAATTATAGTAGGCAGCCAACATTGAAAATCTGCAATCGAAAATTTTTTCTTGGGACATTTTACTGTTTAAAAATTAGTTTCTGTTTTTATAAAACTTCTAAAATAATTTACAATATTAATTATATTTTACAGAGTTAATTATGATTAATTTGGTATAATTAGTGAAATTAGAAAGAATAAATAGTTAAGTTAAAAGTATATTTATTGAAATTATAAAGAGTAACTTGAGAAAATATTACTTTCCCAAAAATAAAATCTGTTAATTAGATGATTTACCGATAAAAAATTTTCTCTGAGATTATAACCGGCTCTTTAAAACAATCCTAATTTAAAATTGCACAAATGTAATTTGATGATGATGATGAAGATTATGATTTATACAAGTTAATTGCTTAATTTCATTTGGTTTACTTCTTATAAAATAAATCCGTTTCTTATTGTAACAAATCAAAAACTAAATAAAATATATTAAAATTTTGGATCTTTATTAATAAATGTTGTAATTCTTTAAGAATTTTAAATGTTTTAGGTTATCACTCATTGTGGATGTTGGTCATTGTAATATACATAATATGATATGATTGTTTAATAAAATTTATTATGTATATTTATGTTTTTATAATTAATGTATGTAGGAAAAAGGGTATTGAGATTGAGAATTATAGAAATGACAATAAACTTCCAGAGTTCGTAACCGTCGTAACCGTCCTGATGGAATAATAATGCTTTCGCCTTCGTAACGTCTTTTGTTTCCTTTCTACTTTCCACTTTTTCGTCGTCACCCACCTTCGTCCTGTTTACTACTCCTCTTGCTCGACACTCCCTCCTTCTCACCTCTCCTCTCACTTGACTCTCCCACGCAATCCCTTGTAAATTTATTGCCTTAATGGTTTAGGCATGTTACTTGTCTAAACCCCATATGTATGTATACACTTTATGTACTGTATTCTGAAGAGGACTACATACACGACAAAAAATGTAATATGGATAGTAGACAAAGTAAAACTATGTTCTAAAAATTACCTTTGAAGTCTTTATGATTGGTAGAAAACAGAAAATGATATCATGTATTTTTCACAAGTTCAAATAAGGATGTTTAAATGTATCAAATATAATAAATTAACAAAAGACAAAAACGTTTTAAGGGAATTAAATAAATGGAAACATCATTAATTAAACAACTGATTAAAAACTTTGATGTTACAAACTTATCTTCAGGAATATGTGAAATAAAAATAGAATTTCCTGAAAATAAGTGTACAATTCAAAAACACTTAAATGGTTTGTTTTGTCATTCTTTTTTTTATTTAACTCTTGTAATGTACTATTTTGTAACCTTTGGTACACATTTACATTAATGAACCAAATATTCGGCTTCCAGAATTACCAGAGAACCAGCTATTTTTGTGTTAAGCAGGCTGTAGTATAACTGTAGAGTACTACATGACTGCTATGTTATGATTTCTGTTGCTTGTGCATTACGCAATCAATCAATCAATTTATTTATTTACGGAGGCATAAATGCATACCTTGGCTCCGCTATGAGCACTACCAAGGAAATAAAATACAGGAAATGTAAACAAACAACAGTATGTACATTGTAGACAGTCTTTAAGTCAAACTCAGTGTTAGCTTGTTAGATTAGTTGACTTGTGATCTGATTGATCTTTTTTGCAACTCTTTTAAAAGCAGAGAATATCTCTTGGTTGGTTCAGATGTTTGAGAGGTGGCAAGGCCAAGCTATGTTCAATTCTTGTAAGAGTAGCCGCAGTTCAGTTCTTTCTATTTCGGTCATCACACAATCAAAAATGTAGTGTTGAGATCCACTTGCAATCATACAGGTTAGGCACTGATCTGATGTTCTGTTTAAAAATCTGGCAAGGTGCGTAGCAAATTTTCTGTGATTTGTAAATAATTGAGTTGTGTAGTAATCAGGAGTAAACCATTTTATTTTAAAGAAGCTTTTTAAGTCGGGGGGACAAACTGAAATGTGATACTTTGGTTACTATCATTCCAACGATGTTGCCAATGGTTAATAGCTTGCTCCCATAGTAAGCGTCACAAAATGATGTGACTGATTTTATCGTAGGAAAGAGGAATGGTGGGTGGAGTTTAGTGCTGCAAGCCTTTGCAAGAGAGTCAGCCCTCTCATTGCCTGTGAGTTCCTGATGAGATCTAACCCAAGAAATACTGATATTACATGTTGAGTTTCTGATTGAACTCCTTATTTCCACTGCCAAAGGATGAAGCTTAGTGCCACGAATAATGTTAAGGGCAGAGAGTGAATCTGTGTAGATTTGAATATCATAATGTGGTAAATTATCACTAACCCAATCAATGGCCTTTTGAATCACCAAAAGTTCTGATTGGAAAACAGTACAGTTCGTATGGAGACGATAAACTTGATTTTGTATCTCTAATTGTTTGTCAAAAACCACAAAGCTACTTCCTACTTTACCATCAATTTTAGAACCATCTGTAAATACAGTGATATCCAAATTTGAATAGTGGTCAAGTATATTCAAAGTGGGAATATCTGGGGATACAGTGTTACAAAAAGGATAAGGTTGTTCACATTCATAGGGTGTTATTATTATTGATCCTGCTTGGATTGAATCTCTCCATTTAAGTTGTTGTACTTTCTTCTTACACAAAATTTCTATATCAATAGGTAACTTACGTGCAATTACTTGGAGACTATTATTACTTGCGATACAGAAGGCTTTTGTCAATAAAAGGTGTGCACATCTTTGAGAGGATGCTAACTTTATCTTTGTATGTATTTTATTTACTGTGCATCTCCAACTACCACATCCATATGTGGTAACTGGGAGAAAGATACTGTCATAAATGGTGGAGAGAGCTTCAGATGAAAGCCCCAATCTTTTTTAGTCTCTTGTGAGAATGCTTGTATAATGAGGCCGGTTTGATATGTTACGTATTCGATATGTTTTTCCCAGGAAAGTCTGAAGTCCAGTATAACACAAGATATTTTAGTGTTTTTTCGACCTTGATAGTTTTACCATTCATCTTCAGTAAAGGAGGTCTTGAGTAAAGGTTGCCTTTTCTAGGTTTATTAAATACAATAGCCTTTGTTTTGGTTGTGTTAAAATAAAGTTTATGTTTTATTCCCCATTCATATATATGGGCCAACATTAAATTACCCCTATTTTCAAGATCTGCTCTTAATCTTCCACCAAGAAGCAGCAATGCATCGTCTGCATAAGCGGTACAATGAGTTTGTCCAAAGTCTTCTCTCAGGAAAGAATCAAACATAATATTCCAAAGCAAGGGTCCACAAACAGACCCCTGCAGACAACCTCTTGAGATGTCCTTGTGTACCTCATGTTGACCATATTGGAAAACTGCCTTTCTGTTCTTAAAGTAATCAAGCAGGAGTTTTAACAAATTACAGGGCAGCTGATTCTTTGTAGTTGCTGAGTCACTAGGGGCCGCCAGGCACTATCAAATGCCTTTGAGATGTCAAGGCTGACCCCTAGGACATATTTGTTTTCTTGTAGGATACGATAAATATTCCGGACTGTGTTATCTATAGCGTCCTCAGCTGATCTCTGAGGATGTAAACCATATTGTATATCACTGAATTTACTTGAGTTTTCTGTGTACCAAGTTAATCTGACCGTAATGAGTTTTTCAAGTACTTTACCCAAAATTGGTAACAGTGAAATAGGTCTACAGTCAGCTGATCCCTGCTTGGGCACGGGGACGATTCTTGCCTGTTTCCAGGACCTAGGAAAAATGGCATGTTGTAAACAGTTATTAAATAAATTTATAAAATGATGTGGAATCAGGTTCCAAAGATTGATGGCTATTTCCGTTGTAATTTCATCCAAACCCAGGGCTTTACGTTTTCCCATTGTCAGGAAAGCCCTATCAATCTCTTTATCTGTGAAAGGTTGAATATCCTCAGTATCCTCCAGTATATCCTGTTCCAGTCAAGTCTGATGTTGCCACTCTGAATCAGAAGAAGGGTCATCTTCAGGGCAGTAAAAATCTAGTTGCATGGTTATTGCCTGAATTAACGAAGGAGATTCATTTTCAAAGTTGCAATCGGTTACAATCTTTGTCTTACGAAGTTTATTACAACACATTTTTGTCAAATAACCCCATGGGTTAGTTGAGGTTCTTGTGCAAAAGTTGTGCCAACTATGCAGTTTTTCCTCCTTGATTATATTTTTATAAATTCTCTGGCTATCAAGGTAGTTTTCTTTATGCTGATTTCTTGCATGATGAAGGAGACGGTGGAGGGGTGGGGTATGCACATCTTGAACGATCCGTTCGGGATTGCTACCTTCTCGAACTGTAATGGTGAAAGCTGGATTGATCTGACTATTGTTAGTGGAGCTATGTTAAGACTGACCTCTCAGTGGGAAATGATTGATGCGGAAAGCTGTAGTGATCATCGCTTCATCTCTTTTGAGGTGTCGAACAGCTCGATTGCCTGGCCGAGCTGCCGCTATAAGCTGACCGCCGGAAACCGCGATCGTTTTAGCAAATGCCTCAAAGAAAAGACAGCCGATATCGTCACTCAAGTTTCTAAGGTTGAGAGTGTCGAGGATCTGGAGGATGTGGTGGCAAACTTAACCAATGCGGTCAGAGGAGCAGGAGACTGCACACTCGCGCAAAGGCGGCCCCACAAACACCGGTCAGTTCCCTGGTGGACCCAGGAACTGAGTGTCCCTAGGAAGCGTGTGAGGGTGCTCCGCCGACGCTTTCAACGGTGCAGGGACGATGACCTTCGGGTGACCAGGAAACTGGAGTTCCAGAGGGCCAATGCCGAGTACAAGTGCAAATTGAACGATGCGAAAAACACCTCATGGCTCAGTTTCTGTAAGGTAGTTAGTGATAATAATCCGTTCTGTCTACCCTACAAGCTAGCGGTGGGCAAACTCAAGCATAGTACGGTCTTGGGGGCCATGAAAAAGTCCGATGGTACCCTAACCTCCACACAGGAGGAATCGATACAGGTGCTGCTCCGCTTGCACTTTCCGTGCGATGAGCGGTCCGACGATACCGAAGAACAGAGGCGGCTTCGAAGTGACGCGGAGTTGTCCGTTCTTGAGGCCAAGTTACCCGTGCCGGTGTCTGAATCTGAAGTAGTCCACGTCGTGGGCACGCTAAGGAAGAGGAAGGCACCTGGCGTTGATGGGATCACCGCCGAAATGGTACAAGTTCTGCAACATGAACGTTCTGGCCTGCTCCGTGAGCTGTATCAGAGGTGTTTGCAACTCGGTCACTTCCCAGTATTGTGGAAGCGGACGCGACTTGTGTTCATACATAAGGAGAGGCGCCCAAAGGATGAACCGAAGTCTTATAGACCGATCAGTCTCTTGCCAGTCCTAGGGAAGGTTCTTGACAGAATCCTTAGTGACAGAATATATTACCACTTAAAGCGGAAAGGGCTGTTGCACCCACATCAATATGGGTTCCGGCCGGACTTGTCTACCTGCCAGGCGCTACATCATGCGGTTTCTCTGGTTCGCCAGAACCGCCGGCAGGGCCTCCACATGTCGCTCGTTTCGATGGACGTCGCGGGGGCTTTTGACAATGTCTGGTGGCCATCCATTGTGGGTGAACTGAGGAAGGCGAACCTGCCGACCATCCTTGTATCGCTTTCCAGGAGCTTCTGAGCGACCGCGAGGTAATCTACGAGACGCCAAGTGCAAGACACACGAAGATACTGGAGAGGGGCTGTCCCCAAGGATCCTGTATTGGGCCTTCGCTTTGGAACATTCTAGCGGACACGGCACTGCGACTAGTCTTTCCAGACGATGTCCAGCTGCAGGCATATGCAGACGATCTGTTATTAGTAGTTGCCGGTTACAGCCGTAGCGACATGGAGAGTTGCGGCAATGAAGCAATAGAACAACTCGTTCGCTGGGGAGAGCTGCACAAGCTCTCTTTCAGCCCCGAGAAATCGGAGGCCCTGACGGTGGCCCGGTCTAAAGTGTTGGCCCGCCGACCAATATACCGGATCTGGGGAAACCCCATCAGAAGGGTGAGTGAGATTAAGTACCTCGGTGTTATCATCGATCAGACACTATGCTGGACGCCCCATCTGAGGAACGTCCGTGAAAGGACGAACCTCATGATAGCAGCACTATCAAGACTAGCGAGACAGGATTATGGCTTAGGTGGAGAAGCGCTCCGCACCATCTACAAGAGGTGTGTGGAGCGAGTCATCTGCTATGCCTGTGGAGTTTGGTGGAAAGACACCGCCAATGTAAAAATGAGCAGGACGCTGCTCATGATCCAAAGGCCCACTGCCCTATGGATCACGAGAGCCTACAGAACTGTGTCTACGGATGCGGCCCTGGTCTTGGCCGGGCTGCTCCCGCTGCCCTTGGTAGTCAGCCAAGAGGCGGCCTTCTACAGAACCACAGTAGAAGGATTAGAGGCAACGCATTGTAATCAGAAGTACCCAGCCAGACTTAGGCAGAGAGTAGATGTTTTCAAAGTCCATCCGGCCCAACGGACTGGACTTGGCTGGGAAGTCGGTGAACCGACTGGTACGGGTGTTGAAATATACACCGATGGCTCAAAAGATGGCAGCTTAGTAGGTGCCACATTCTGTGTTTTCTGTAACGGAGTGCAAGTGTACGAACAATCGGTCAGATTGAATGAGGAAGAGTCTGTGTTCCAGGCAGAACTGGTGGCCTTAGGGGGGGGGCGTCCCAGTGGATCCTATTACATCCGGGTCCAGAGCCGGTCACGGTTTACTCTGATAGCCAGTCGTCGCTACAGGCTTTGAACGACGGGTACCATCGCAATTCGCTGGTACACGAGATCAGACGCAAGGTGCTGAGGGTGAGGCACGAGCAACAAGTTACTCTGTGTTGGGTCCGAGGCCACACCGGGATCCTGGGTAACGAGCTTGCCGATCAGCTAGCAAAGGCGGGAGCTAGCGGTCCTTTTATAACGAGGACGGTTGAACCCTCGGCAGTTTATATCAAAGGTACCTTGCGGAAACGATCGATGACCATCTGGCAAGAGCGCTGGAATCAAAGTACAGTAGGTAGGTCAACCTACGCCTTCGTGCCTGTAGTTGGCCTCACTCCGGTGTGCTGCAATGGGCTCACAACTCAATTACTGACCAGCCACGGGAGGTTTCCCCACTTCAAGTCCCGTTTCGGGCAAGGAGATGGTAGCTGCTCCTGTGAGAGTTCTCACGGGGACGCGAGACATTACGTACTTGACTGTCCTCTTACAGAGGATTACTGGTCTCGGCCGCCTGAACAAGTACTTCGAACGCTAGCAGCTAGTAAAGGAAACTTAATGAAACTAAAGGAATTGATGGAAATGATCATAAACTTATAATCTAAGTACCTAGTGGACGCACTGGGTTGGGTTCCCCCTTACTTGTAGGGAAGGGGACACCGCCATCCGGAAAAATACCTAAAGAATAAATGATCTATTAATTAGTTAGTGGAAAATAATTAGTCAGTGGAATAAAGTGCAGTTTCAGCTGTACACCCTAAAAGCTATGTCACGTTAGCGAGCTAGGGCCTAGTTCCGCGGCCGGGAAACCGGACATTCAACAGGGCCCAAAGCTTTGTCATTTAAAGGTTTTAGCGGCAGAATTGCCACAAGTCAATGACGAAAGAAAGACATAGTCTCTCAACCCTGTGGTGCCAATCTGGCGGGGCAGGGAAAGAGATCCCTAACTGGGAAACGATCCTTAAGAGACTTATGATCTCTACATCTTTGATAAATTTTCCTTAATCTTTTTGTTCTTCTTCATAAATCACTCAGCCCTACTGTCCACCATGGGATGCTTTTCCTAGTCACAACCTTTTTTGGAATAAAAGTCTCAAAAGCCTTTGAAATAAGTTGTATGTTAATGTCAATTTGATTTCTAGAATCCACGGGATCTTCCGAATAGCTAAAAGTAAGGTTGTTCTCGAGAAATTCCTTCATTTCTCGAGAACAACCATAGGCAGCCATATTTAGAGCATACTTACATGGAGGAGTAGAGATCAAGGTGTGATTATCCTCAGTACCAGTAAGGTCAAAGGCAATGTAATCATGGTCACTTAATGTTTCATCAGGGTGTACCTTCCAGTTTTCAATCCTAGTATAGTAACCAGCACTATAAAAAGCCACGTCAATCCATGAGCTACCTCTTGCAGAATTAGCGGAGGGTGAAAAGGGATTATTCAGGATCAACAGATCATTATATGCCAAGAATTCTTCACGAAGACGGCCCCATCTGTCCAAATTATTCCCTCCCCAAGCAGAGGAATGTGCATTGAAATCCCCTGCCATAATTATATGAATCCCTTGAAAAGCTTCGACTATTCTTTGTAAATCATCAATAAAACTTTCACTGTCAACTCCTCCCGGGAAATAAATGTTCAGAATAATGATTCTTTCTTCCTGAATCATCATCTCCGAGACAATGATATTTTCATTACTATACTTCTCATGATAAAGTATTGATAAACTAGTATTTGGCATGAGGGTAATGGCCCAAGGGAATTGATTTGTTCCTTTAAGGATAGGGCAGAAGGTGAGGAGGCACGATGGAATGTTTTTCCAACAATATGGTTCCTGTATCAGTGCCAATTCATAATATTTTAACTGCTTACGGCAAAGAAGTAGCCAAGATACTTCTTTATAAATTGCACTGCAGAATACTTAAATAAATCTTACTCTCCCGATCCATAATCAGTTCTTAGAAAAATAAGAGATTTAATTTGCTGATATACTGGACATGTACTATCTCGAGCATTGTGCTTGCAGTTTTTTGTTTTATCTTGATGGCAATTACAACATATGGGATCCTCTTTTTTATGTGGACAATCTTTGTAAGTGAGGTCCTTCATACATTGACTGCACATATATACAGACTGCGGACAGTCTTTCGCGGAATGGTTAAACTGGCAGCATTTATAACACTGCAGGACCAGACTAAAGTCCACTATCCTGCAGCATGACCATTCTATGTTTATCTTACCTAATTTCAAGAGTGACTTCCATAGAAGAGGGAACACGTCCACCACCCAATTCTTATATGTAGTCTCTTTTTTCTCCAGCTAAAATTTGACATGGAATTGCTTAAGAAATTCCTCTTCGATGTATGTTTCTTCTATCAATTTATTTTGAATGTAGATTTGATGAGGAAGGTCCTCCCTAGGAATGTCCGTATGGACAGAGAATAGCACCACATGAGGTAATCTTTTCTCAGGTTTGCATGTAATAAGATCTGGGATATTTTCTTTAATGCTTTCCTCTAGTTTTGCGGCATCACCATAGCCACCTAGCTCCACAGCGATTCCCCCACCACTTATCTTGCATAGATTGTCGATCCCAATATGTAAATCAGATGGTGTTATCTTGGTCTGCATTAATTTTCTCATGGCATCGCTATTATTATTTTCTTTATTTTTACTGTATACCAGTAAAACTTCTCTTGATGAAGCAGATGGACGACCTCATGGCATTCCTGCAATTGCCTTCCTTGTTTTACCACTGAACTGTACAAAGGTGCAGGGAGAACATGATGAGAGACCTTGTCCTCAATGTCATCAAGTTTCTTTATTATCAATTGTTGATTATCGTTACATTTTTCCAACGAAGTAAACAATGAGCCGATATTCAATAATGCCTTTTCAGCAAGCCTAATCATTTTTGTAAATTGATCAGTTATAAAATTAACATGCTGTTTTGTGCTAAAATGCCCTTTAGGGTTGTCAGCTGCATATCTTTTAATTTCATCTAAAGTTTCATTAGATTTATCCAAGAACTCCTCAATGATATGTGAAGTCATTGTAGAGGAAAGTTAATAATTCACTATATAATAATCCAATAATATTATAAATGATATAAATAAAATCCTTATAAAGAGCCGATTTCAAAAATATATAACAGTCTATATTTATATTAATAATTAATTAAGAAATAGCCGATTTCCGGTAATTAACCTATAATGTTCAAAGCAAAAGCTCAATGGCCGTTATCATAACAACTTAAGAAAAGTTGAAATGTTGATTTTGGAATGAATACGAGACCAGCCATAAATCAAAAACTAGTGGACCGATTTTAATAAAAATTTCAATTTAGCTTACTAAAAGGGGATAGAAAGAAGTACCCAAGTATCTTTCCAAAATATCAAACTGGAAGCCCGCAATTTGAGTTCGACGACCGACCAGAAGTAACACGAAAAAATATCTAAAAATGCACCTATAACCATGAAATTTTGTAACACAAGTCACAAAACTTAGTCGTAACGATGCCGTAGCGAATTTCAGTTAAACGGCACTCCAATTTCGGAAAAAATGGTCCAGGGTGGAAAATAGTCATTTTTTGAAAAATTTTTTATCAAGATGGATCCTACTTGATATAATCTTGTGTATCCAGTTCTCCGACGTCCAAAATTCACTTATGCATTCTATTCAAAGTTCTTTTTGTTTTACAACTTATGCATTACACAATGCCAGTTCCAGTGTAACTGCTTGCACACAGTGTTTTAAATACAATATTGTTCTTTACTTTTCATTGTTTACTTATTATATTTAGCCTGTGTCCAGAAAACCAGAAAATCTGGATCACTTCCTGTTTCAAACTTTCCAAATATTTAGTACGGTATTGTGCATGTGATGTTAAGAAATCATGCTATAGATTACATATAAAAAGGAATGCTTATTCTAAATGTATCTTATGCATTGTGGCAACAGATGTTATTAATTTTTAATAAATGTGAATGTGCAGCATAAAACTTCATAGATGGATTAATCCATTAATCCATCTATGAAGTTTATGTTGTAATAAATTATATAATGTTTATAACATATTGTATTTACCCATCACTTGTCCATTTGTATGATTTAGCATCTTCTTTATATGATCTAGAATACACTTCTACTTTGTCGGCTACCATAAATGTAGAATAGAAACCAACTCCAAATTGGCCAATGATACTGCCAATATTTTCGGACGTTCCCGTATTTTTCAATTGTTGAAGAAATTCCTGTTTAATGTCATAAAACAAATAGTTTAATAATAATAATAATAATAATAATAATTTACATATAGGTTACTTTAGTCAGTATTTAAATAAAAGATCGTTAAGAAAGATTGAAAAATATGTCAATTAAAAGTTATAATTAACTTTCTGATTAAAGAAGTTTGGCTGGATGGTCAAGGGATTAGATGCCAACCTACTGCTCTGGACTGAGCAGTCAAACCCTAGAAACTTTTCAGCGATGGTCTATCCCAAACATATTATGTCCTATCATGGTTATGTCACCCCATTATGAGCATGGCCTAACTCACAATCAGTATGATTAAAAAGACCCTTAGTGCCTACAGAGAGGGAATAATAGCAGATGAACATTTTTCAGTCTATTCTTATATTCACATCCTTTAATACTAAATCTCCGAATAATTTTAGTCAATCAATTAAAATTAGCTTAAATTATACAGATTTCTAATTTTTATAATTTATATCAGTGGTTTCCAAACATGGTGTCAAGACGCCAATTGAGGTGATTATCCCATGTTTGGAAATAATGTTTTTTTATGGGGTCAAAAAAATTATAAATTATTTTTTTATAATTATTGTCCGTCTGCAAAGAATATTTAAAAAGATTCCAGATAAAAAATTTAAACATAATGCAACAATACCTGATTAACTAATTAATAACATTCTATTCAAAGTTCTTTTTCTTTTACAACTCAACCAACAGTTTCCTTGCTGGTGGAATGCCACTTGCACCAAGTGATTTATATGAATTGTTATATTATTTCTATTTTGTATGTTCTTTTATCATCAGAATACAGGTCTCAGCATAAAACATTTGTCTGGTAATAGCATAAAAACATACTATGCAAGTTTTCCAGTATCCATACAACTGACCAAATTCCAACACAAATATTCTAAAATCTTATTTAATTATATTGAAACTAAAAAATATTATTAATAAACTAGGAAAAAGCCAGGAGAACAATTAAATTTTTTAAAATTATATCTAATTTAAAAGATAGCCAAGTGGTTAAGATGACAGTCTACTGCTTTTGGAACCCAGGATCAAATAATCCTGAGAATTTTTTGGGTAGTGCTCTGTCTCCCATCCCTGACCACCCAGCTGTCCTACTGTAGGCCTGGACAAACCGATAATGGCTTGCTAAAAGAAAAAAAAGGGGGGGCCCTCTTAGTGCCCTCAGGATGGAAAGAGTTTAAAAAATAAAATCAAATTTACAGATAAAAGTACAATAAGAAGTGATGAATTTTTGTAAAATATTTTTAGCATACAGTCAAAATAATTATAACAATTTTACCATTTAAGAAAAGTAAATGAATAAATTAAGTATGGATTTACTATTGGGGGTCGTAAAAATTTATTAATATTTAAATGGGTCATGGGAAAATAATCCGGAAACCACTGATTTATATAATGCATATGGTTAAAATCAAATTTTTAACTGCCTCTCCCAGAAGAGGGGAAGAGTCTAGCCAATGATTAAGCTAAAAACTGAGAAAAACTATTTAACTAAAATGTTAATACAAAAGTTAAAAGCAAAAAATTCTAGATAAAATTATAGTGTTTAAAAAATAGAAGAAACTAGAAACATGTTCATTATAACCTTTTATTGGAGGCCACTCATCCACTGTAATATGCAAAAACAATTACAAACACATCAAAGATGACGGCACAATAAAATGATAAAAATATATTAATTAATACATTGGGAAGATGACATTAATATTTAAAGAAATAAAAGAAATTATAAATGTCTTCATTATGTCCTTTCACACACTATAACGAAGACATAGTTTTCTTTCTATTTTTAAAATATTAATGTCGTCCTGGTCATTGTATTTATTAATAAAATTATAGTGGTTAGCAGTCCTCTACTAAAATATGAAAATAAAATAAAAATTTAAAGCAAAATTACATAATAAACATATACAATTATTATCCTGAAATTGTTTAATTTTAAATATAAGAAATAGAACTCCTTGACTAGAAAAAGATTAACAATTCTAAGGCTTTTGTAAACTGTAAACATAAAAGTTCACATTTTTGATGAAATAGTTTGGAAGTGGTCAGCCGTTATGGTGATAGAAGCCATATATATTGCCTACATTCTGATAGACAAATGATTAAAATGATATTTTATATTATACACAGTTAAAACATTATAGTTAGTACTATATGTATGGCTCACAAGTCACAATTTCGCCACTGCGGAAGTAGTTTCTTAATTACGAAAACACATCAACTCGCAACAGAACTTTTCTTACAGCTTCAGTAGTAAGAAAAAGTTTATAGGTTTTACATACTCGGTAGTTAAACTTAATATAACAAATACATTTACGTAATATAGTAGAAAAAATTTCATACCGTCGAAAATTCAAACTGGAGTAATTCTACGAACTTCATAAACTGTAAACGCAAGTTCACATTAAGTTTGTTAATGGTAATAAAATCTTTAGTATTAATTAAAAAATGATAAAGCCAACTTTACAATTTTTTACCTGAAGTTGTAAGTGAATGTTAATGTATTTCTTTAATATGGGGTCACTAGTCATTAGAGGGAGACAATGTTTGTCGATAAGACATCATCATATGTATTTATAAAGAACAATAGCATTTAAAAATTATTTAAATACATTTATAAAAGTAGATAAAGATGTTATTTAAGAAGAAAATTCAAAAATAAAACTGACTTCTCAAATCCCATTTGATTCAATCATCTTGTACACTAAATTTAGAATTTGTTACAGGTTTCAACTATAAATAAAAGTAATTTCTGTAATGAGACTGTAATAATTTCATTAAAATATTCAAAATAAATCTTTAAATTACACCTTAAATTATAAATTTTTAATCACAGACCATAATAAAATTATCCAAAGCCAAACTGAAGCCTACAAAAAAAAAAAAAAACAAGACCCTAACTTAATAATAACTAGAGAAGAAAAAAAAACAGGAGGATTATAATTAACTTTTATATTATATTTTTTTGTAAATTTCCTCTAACTGCTCCAAGCAAAATTGGCAAAATTATAAATTGTTGGCCATAAGCATTCATCCATCTCTGCCGACATCCATGAAAAATCATCAATAAGTCCGAAAACAAGAATGGTAATATATGGCACGTTTCTCGTCGACTCGTTTTAATTTCCATCTCAAGCTAGGCAATGCTAAAACCTTCATCTTTCAGTTCTAACTTCCAAGGGAACCGTATGTAAGAGGAGGGGAGGGTTAGAGAGAGAGCAGAGGAGGAAGCCGAGCAGGATGCAATAAGGGGCAATATTTCAATGCCGCATTAACCAGTGGAAAATAACCAGAAAAACGCCATCTAATTTACAGTTAACGGCGTTAAGGGAGATTGAAACGGTAATTAGCGTTCGGCTAACTCGATTACGGAACCGAAAATAAAACGGGACAGTAGTAAGAGTAACTGATGTCTGCCGGGAGTTTCTATGGAAACTGGATAACTGTTGATGGATGGTTGGGCAGATTCCGCTGACACGCGGCAAGCTATAGATAATCAGGATGGAGTTCGTGCCACTATCCTGTCATCTCTCGAATTTGACATATACGACGTGTGCGAATTGCCTATTATATTCCTCCAATGAATCCTGTCTATTAACGTGTCACCAACGAATAAATATTAATGTTTTTAAAAACCTCCGGCATCAATCAGAAGAAAAAAAATATATTATAAACAAAAAATATCTTTATTTATTTATTTATTTTTCTTGGAGTACCCAACGATCCGGGAAAGTTAAGTAAAGTGAGAAAAATTCGTCGAGTTGTTGGAGAAACACGATCTTGTTCGCCCACATCCGGCCCCTCTTCTATGTCCACCTCCATCCACCCTTCTGTCCGACTCTATGATCGATGTGGGTCATGGGAAAATAATCCGGAAACCACTGATTTATATAATGCATATGGTTAAAATCAAATTTTTAACTGCCTCTCCCAGAAGAGGGGAAGAGTCTAGCCAATGATTAAGCTAAAAACTGAGAAAAACTATTTAACTAAAATGTTAATACAAAAGTTAAAAGCAAAAAATTCTAGATAAAATTATAGTGTTTAAAAAATAGAAGAAACTAGAAACATGTTCATTATAACCTTTTATTGGAGGCCACTCATCCACTGTAATATGCAAAAACAATTACAAACACATCAAAGATGACGGCACAATAAAATGATAAAAATATATTAATTAATACATTGGGAAGATGACATTAATATTTAAAGAAATAAAAGAAATTATAAATGTCTTCATTATGTCCTTTCACACACTATAACGAAGACATAGTTTTCTTTCTATTTTTAAAATATTAATGTCGTCCTGGTCATTGTATTTATTAATAAAATTATAGTGGTTAGCAGTCCTCTACTAAAATATGAAAATAAAATAAAAATTTAAAGCAAAATTACATAATAAACATATACAATTATTATCCTGAAATTGTTTAATTTTAAATATAAGAAATAGAACTCCTTGACTAGAAAAAGATTAACAATTCTAAGGCTTTTGTAAACTGTAAACATAAAAGTTCACATTTTTGATGAAATAGTTTGGAAGTGGTCAGCCGTTATGGTGATAGAAGCCATATATATTGCCTACATTCTGATAGACAAATGATTAAAATGATATTTTATATTATACACAGTTAAAACATTATAGTTAGTACTATATGTATGGCTCACAAGTCACAATTTCGCCACTGCGGAAGTAGTTTCTTAATTACGAAAACACATCAACTCGCAACAGAACTTTTCTTACAGCTTCAGTAGTAAGAAAAAGTTTATAGGTTTTACATACTCGGTAGTTAAACTTAATATAACAAATACATTTACGTAATATAGTAGAAAAAATTTCATACCGTCGAAAATTCAAACTGGAGTAATTCTACGAACTTCATAAACTGTAAACGCAAGTTCACATTAAGTTTGTTAATGGTAATAAAATCTTTAGTATTAATTAAAAAATGATAAAGCCAACTTTACAATTTTTTACCTGAAGTTGTAAGTGAATGTTAATGTATTTCTTTAATATGGGGTCACTAGTCATTAGAGGGAGACAATGTTTGTCGATAAGACATCATCATATGTATTTATAAAGAACAATAGCATTTAAAAATTATTTAAATACATTTATAAAAGTAGATAAAGATGTTATTTAAGAAGAAAATTCAAAAATAAAACTGACTTCTCAAATCCCATTTGATTCAATCATCTTGTACACTAAATTTAGAATTTGTTACAGGTTTCAACNTAGATAATTCCGTGTTATATGAATTCCATGTTGTACGAATCACTTAGATTTTACAAATACGTGTGCCGGGCTGTGAACGGCTCACGTATTTGTAAAATCTAAGTGATTCGTACAACATGGAATTCATATAACACGGAATTATCTACAGTGTTATAGGAGGGTCGACTTATAGGAAAGTTTCTCCTAACTATAGTTAATCTACTGGCACACACTTTCCTTTATTACTGATCTATCCAAACGTGGATTATCATAAACTGTTGGCATGAATCGTGATTATAAGAAAGTGTGCCAAATGAGAAGTAATATATAAGCTATTTACACACATTTTGGTAACATAGAGTCATCTTAAGTGTGAATTGCCACACATTTTCTTATAATAACGTGAATTCACCCCCAAACATGATCTTGTATAAAGTTTTTGGCATTCTATAACGTGGATTCATCTTAAATTGGCACACATTTTTCTATAGTAGCGTGTGAATTCATCCCAAACATTATCTATCTTGTACAAAGTTTTTGGCACTCTCTCTCTCTCCTACAACACGGATCATTGTAAGTGTGAATTGACACACATTTTCCTATTAAATGGGCACACATTTCTTCTGTTATGGATGTTGATTTCTTTAAGTAAACACGTGTTTTATTCGTGACTTTTAAAGAAAATTACAAAATAAATCGGATAAAATCTAAAATTTCGTCAATTATATGCCTCAGAATTTCAGTTTCTTAATCATTTATAAACTTTGTTTCAATGTAATGACGTGTGTCAAAGTGTTCTCGATCAAAATGGTTAAAAACAAATGTTGAAATGATTTTTTAAAAAAATTTAGTTAAATTTGTAAAATGATTAAACAGAAATTACGACAATTTAGTGAAATATTAGACAGTGTGAGAGCATTAAATTGCATATGCATCAATTAAGTGGTTTGCAAATAGGAGAATGATAATTGAGTGAATACAGATTAAATATAATTTCTCTATTGAATGTATAATAACTGGAAAGATTGCATTAACACTAAGGTTATAATCTGAAATTCTAGTATAACTTCTGAATATTCACCTAATTTGAGTGCGATGCGATTTATATAATTACTATTCTGAAGCGACGAAGAGTAAAGATTCTTTTATCCAGAAATTGTATGTTTTTTATAAATGAATAAACGTGATTTTATTGTTTCTTTTTAATCATATTTTACTGTTATTACAAACGTACAATAGCTTAATTTTGGATATTTTTAAAATTTAAACCTCTGAACAGCCAAATTTTCGAGCAATATACAGGGTGGTTCAAAAGTCAGTTAACCGAGATGTATAAGTAATTAGAGTAGATTCATCGAAAGAGAGTAAATTATAGAAAAAATCTTACAATAATCTTTAATTATACGCCGGTTAACAGACTTTTTAACCACCCTGCATATATATTCCTCTATAATTTGGTTATTAGGGAGTTTAAATTGTCTAAATTTTACGCTAATAAATCATATACTTAAACTCTTGTTTATATGAATAAATGTCGTTAATTTTCCATTTCATTAATTAGTAATATAGTAACTACTCGCTTTTACTATTGGAAACAGGATTAATGGAATAAGGCAACAAACATGAGAGCGATCTGCCAAGGTGGTGCCTCCAGAGGATTTTCTATTGGAAGCTGGCCCCTGTTTAGTATTAGACACGTGAAGAAAATCTGGAAAACTTTACACCGCGCAGCTCGCGTCAAGCATTAAACCAAGTGTTCAGTGGATTTTACAATTGATATGTTTCTGTTATGATTATAGAACATTATTTATACTAACACCAAGTTTTACTTTATACCAAGAAATAAAACTTCAGCTAATTACATTGAAGTTAAGGAAAATACGATATTCACTTTACGACAGACTTCCAGTAATCAAGTCGTAAAAGCGGGGATCTATTGAAATTTAATACGAATTGACTCAAATCTTCAAAATTTTATGCAAAAATGAGGAAGATGTAATAAAACTGGACCATTTATATTCTATTCACCAATACATATGTAACAGAAATATCTTTATAAACTTGGTTTCAGTTTTAATAATACGATTTTCTGGTATTAGTCGAGGGTTTGCGCCTCACTAATGGGCTTCCACGTGGAATTTTCCAGGTTTCCTTCACGTGTTAACATCTAAATATTGACCAGTTTGCCTATAGAAAGTCCTTCTGGGAGACATTTCCCCTTGTTTTGCGTTGCCTTAACCATTGGAACCTTCTTTGCGTTGCCTTAATCCATTGGAACCTTCTTTGCACCAAGGGTACTATGGGGCACAGACTTTTTATATTTACAGATTCTAATCATTAACTGGCAGTTTCTTATTTTAAATTTAACTTCTTGCCATTCGAAAAAAATTTTAAACGGCAACTTACTACAATTAATTATCTGAAAATCCTGTTTTGTTGAAGCTTTCGAATCATCACGGGTCCTCGTAGCTCCGACCTTAATTAAAAATGAAACAGAAAATGTTGTTGTTTCAATAATTTAAAAATCCTACAACGAAAATTTGCAGAAATTTAAGTGTTTTAGGTCATTAAATTTGCAATAAAACGATGTTTATTCTTTAAATCCGTAATAAATTTCGTCGAGGCACTCGATAGCGCCATATTTATGTTGCAGTAACGTGATTAAGAATCATAATAAAACAAACGTAAGCTGACAAATAAATTTTATAAACCATATTTTTAAGATGTTATAATTTATAAAATACTTTTAAAATTACTCCCGAGTAAGTGTTCCAACTGTTAATGTTAAGCGACTTATTATAGATTATTTATTCAATCTCAGGGCCTTTCAGATGTTGACTGAGTTCAGTGCCCTTTACTTTTATGAGGTTCTAGCGTATTAAAAAAAGAGTTAAATAATAAAATAAAAATGTAGGCCTATTTCTTAATACATAAGAAATGCAATGAAATCCATAGTTTATAACAAAATGTTTTTGAGACCCTGTAAATGAAGTGGGGATTACACAGCCGCGCTGTTTAATCTTCATTCAAGTTATTCAGTGAGAAGTTATTCTTCTATATTCATTCAAAAACATTTAATTTTACAGCATGGAAATTTGAATATGCACCCACCAGTAACTGAGTGGATAAAACCATTAGTTGAATCTGATAGTCGCAGGTTCGTATTTGAGACTGGCCACGTGGAGCTTTTCGGGTTTCTTCAAGTTTGTAACACCTAAATGGCCGCAGAAATTCCTCACGGGAAACTTCTCCCCTCTACGTATACAAACAAGCAAACAAACAAACAAAACCACTAAACACAGGAAAGTTCCTACCACCGGGTTTGGCCACGTGGAGCTTTCCGGGTTTCTTCATTGGCCAAAATAACACCTAAATGGAAGACAGTTTCCATTAAGTTCTTCTGGAGACAGTACACCTTGGCAGATTGCCCATGTGTTGCTTTACCGTATCCTTTAAAGATCGACCAAAAAAAAAACATGTAACTTAACTGGTGAAGACTATAATTATATTGTTATAAACTCTTCCATTCATCATTAATTAAATGGCGCAATTCAGACACGTATTTCTTCTATAGAAATACAAAATGGCGTATGTTAACTGCATACTAACTGTTGACTTTATCATTAACTAACCATTTGCAACGGAGAATCTGAGAGAATTTCCAGTTGACAAATGTCATTTCCTTTTCTCATTTCCATAGATCTATTATATTCTCCCGAATCTTGTTTTAAACTATTACACGGTCAAACAATTTCGATTCAAATATTAACCAGAAGCACGAATGAAATGTTTAAATCTTCGAAAGAATATTATCTAATTATAAACTTGAGTTCTCGTAATTGAATTCTAAAGTATGTAACGGCCATCAGTTTTGTCACTTTAATTATCTATAATTTCAACAATTAAACTTTATAATAAATGTGTGTAAAATATATTTGTAAACTAGAATAAAAAAGATTTTTTAGCATTTTTTTAAAAATAATTTTCCGCTTAAAATATATTAAAATAATGCTTTTTTTGAACGTCAAAATTAATGTATTTAAAACTGTTTTAATGTCACTTTATATTTGTTTGTCTACGTGTGTTGAGTGGGTGCGAGTGTGTTATATAGAAACGTTAAATATGATCGAATGAGTGAGTATGAGTGAATGTTTAAGAGCATATGAATATAGAAACATGCAATATATAAGCACACACATTTCTGCACGTATTTTACTAATGCTTCATGTGGTAACATAAAGCTACCATAGCTTTACTAATGCTTCATGTGGTAACATAAAGCTACCATAGCTTTACTAATGCTTCATGTGGTAACATAAAGCTACGCTTCATGTGGTAACATAAAGCTACCATAGCTTTACTAATGCTTCATGTGGTAACATAAAGCTACCATAGCTTTACTAATGCTTCATGTGGTAACGTAAAGCTACCATAGCTTTACTAATGCTTCATATGGTAACATATAGCTACCATGAAGCATTAGTGCACAACAGGTGAACACAAGCGCACACACTTCTTTATGAGTGCACACAGGCGCACACACTTCTCTGAACATATCACATTATCTGCATGCATTTTTGATTAATTTTACGTATCAGTCACATGTCAAAAACAGCTTAACGTGTCCTTTTTCGTACCAAAAATCTGTTATTTTCATGCGATTACATATATCGATTTTTCAAAGCGGAAACGTAAGTAATAAACATTGTCTACCATCAATATCACGTCCCTTTTTTTAATCGTAATTAGACGGGAAAAATTATAGAATCGTTATATTAAAATTCCTACTTAAATCTAAATAAAATTAATGTAGTAGCTATGATACTACAGTAAAACTGTGTAAAACGGAATCGTCCGTTCTGAAAGGTGTCCGTTTTAGACAGGTTTTATTGTATTGCAACCATACGCAACCCAATTTCTTATAAATAAAATATGCTTTTACACTTTTAAATAATTTATTTTATTTTAAAAAATAAAAATGGTAATGTTCCATACACAAATGAGACTGGTCAATGAATAAAAATGAAACCGTATTAATCACTTATTTGGAATCAGAGAAGCGAAAATGATAAGTTGGCATCATACACTACCCTCAATTATCATAACATTAACAAATTATACCTTAGAGAGAAATTAAAAGTTAGGAAAACGAAGAAAAATTGCATTACCGATTGTTACGTGCTTCCTTATTAAAGAGTAAGGGATAATAAAACAAATATGACTTATCTAATGCTGTAAACCACTCCTCTGAATATTAAATAACCTGTTTTTTTTTTTTTCTTTTTAACTCAAGATGCGTCTATTTAATGTTATTATATAGAAATCATTACTTTAACTCTTAAAGAAGTCAGATAATCCCAATTAAATTCAAATTCTTTAAGTTAAATTGTAGAAATTTAAGGGTAAAGGAGCATCATTTCTACTTTTCAGAAAATCCAATTACTTTTTTCTAAATGCAATAATTATTAATAAACTTTATTTTTCAATATTATCAATAATAAAGCTATGATGACTTAATAGGATCATGTAAAACATCACAGCTTTACTGCTGTTTCATTGTACTTTAAATCTATTAATTCTTCATGTGATATCATAAAGGCACCCATAGCTTTACTACTGCTTCATGTGGTAACGTAAAGCTACCATAGCTTTACTTATGCTTCATGTGGTAACATAAAGCTACCATAGCTTTACTAATGCTTCATGTGGTAACATAAAGCTACCATAGCTTTACTAAAGCTTCACGAAGTAACATAAAGGTGCTAGATGGTTTAATTAAGAAGAGAAAATTTAGATTTGTAGTTTTTTCCTATCAAGAAAAACCCATTTTACAAAATCTTTCAGATAGTGCAATATTTATACTGTATACAACACACAACCTAAAATATATCCTTTCATTCAACTTTGATAGTTAAATTCTAACAGTTTTGTCCTAAACAACTGGCATTTATCATCTAAATGTGAAAATTTTTCATACTAAAAAATGCTAATAAATTCTATCATATAAAAATGTAAATTTATGTAAACAACAAATAGTAGCATTATGATATTACATTTACATTATTTATTTGAAAAAATCTAATGCATAAACACTAGAATAAACTTCAAAATGTGATATATTAATATTCCTTACTGTTATATTATAATAATAATAACTTATACTGTATATTATTCATACATTACAACTATTAAATTCTTACTTACAGCTTTTTATCTTCACACTGTTTTATGTATTTGAAATTTACTAAAGTTATTTCTATGTTTATTATTATTTAAAATATACTGATTTATTAAAACTGTAAATATTTTATATTAATAATATATAGATATATAAGTAATTAATAACAAAATATTTTCCTACACAAAAGTGAATATAAATTAAGTATTTTTAATTAAACGATTCAGTATTAAAACAATAATAATTCGTTTCCATCTGTTTTGATTTTACAATATTTACAACTGTATCAATCTAAATGTGATATAAAAGCAAGTTTACAAAAATTACATATAAGAATAAAGGTTCTATTGCATTACATAAATGTAAGAAAGGGATCGAGACCCAAAATCTATGGCTTGCCCATGGATTTTGGGTCTTGTTCCCTTTCTTCATGTATATAATGGATTTACTGTGGAGACAGATGGGATCCTAAATCTACAGCTTGTACATAGATTTAGTAGCTTGTCTCCAAAATCTTTGAAAAAATACACTAATAAAATTAATAAACTGAGTTAAAACAGATCTTTTTCTCTATTTTATCAAAAGAAATTCTAGCTCATATCATTTCGGTATATTTTTTTTGTAAATAAAAGACAAGATTTTGATAATACTTGCTAAATATCTTCAGTTGTCCTTTCCGATTTTATATTATTACTGTATATGTTTTAATTTTCACATTAATACTGGTATTAAATACTTAATAATAATTAATACTAGTATATAAACTGATTAAGTCAATACGCCATTCATATCATGTAATTATTACATATAATCAGCTTACTAACTGATGAGAATAGTCAAAAGGCATTATTAATCCTTCATGAATACATGTTTAATAAGATTTTATTAAAGTTTTTAATTATTTTCTTCAATAAACTAATAAAATAGCTAATTTCAAGCTCCCTTTTCCCTCATAAAACATTTCATATGATTAATCTTCCCATTTTTCTTACATCTTCTACAAAATATACACAGACTGAGATTATAATTAGAATTTTAAAAAATATAAGTAGATAATTTATTTTCTAATCTAATTAAATTGAGAGTAGACGTAACAATATTTTACTGGTGACAATATAAGAAGGAAGACTTTTAATTTCATTGAGAGACATTGGTAAAAGCAGTGCCATACATAACAGGGATTAAGTCATTCTTTCACATCAAATGATATTAATTCAATTTTCGTTGAAGTGAATATTTTAAATCTAAGGTTATTAGAGCGTTTTCCTGTACAATAATCTTAAATCCGCATTATTTAATCGCGTCCAGATCGCTCCTAATTCACTCTAAAGACAAGTCTCTTCGGAGATAAACAGCTTTCCTTTGTAAAGCCACAAATGTTTCTCCCTCCATATCTTTCCTCCGACGCATTACAGAATGTATATAGTACGAGATTCTGTAATGGTTTTAACTGGAGAGCTGCAGTCAAAGCGGGTACCACATAATTAATAACACCCGCGGGGCATACACGTATTCAAATACGGCAGAAACCATACAAATAGTCTTAAGTGCATCGCGTCATTACAGAGGTTTAGTAATAGGCGGCTGAAATCCTCCCCCCGTTATCCCCCGTTTTGCTAGGCTTGTCGCCCTGATAAATAGCCCAGTCGAGCACTTACTTCCAATCCCCGCTTTCTCCCGTCCCCCCCCCCGCTTTCGGAGTAGAAGGAAAGGAAGGGGGGTCTGCTCCGGTCTAGAGAGCGTCAATCTCTAGACAAACTTGTAAATGGATTCTAATGAAAAGCCTTTCGCCGAGATGGCATCTACATAATGAGCCCATTTACCCGAGGTTTATCTCGACAGAATATACATTTCCTGACTGTTTACTTCTCTAGTGGGACCCGACTGGCATCTTTCACTTTACTATATTCTTCCGAATAATTTTCTTTAATAAAATCGTGCGGAAAATTAGGGGAATAGTCAAGTGATGCGGGTGCCTTACCTTCGATCCGGAACGGGCGATGGTACCCAAACTATCGATCATCTCTTCTTTGGTCATCCCTACGCCGGTATCCTAGTGAAAAAAAAAAATTTCGTCAAAAAGATTTTTAAAAAATACCCAAAAGATGAGACGTTACGGATTAATGGAGCGAACTTTAAAAAAAAAATAAAAAAATCTGGTATTTTGTTGTATGTTCAACGCTAAGCTTTCAAGTTCCCACGCTATCCATGCCCTTGCTTTGCCACACTATGCGGTATCGGTCGGTCTGCATACATTCCTCTGACGGTTAGTAACCCCTGCTACAAGTAAAGCCGGCAGCATGAGAAAGTTTGAAACCTCTTCCGGGCAACCCCTGACAAAGTTTTTCCGGGAATATGAACTATGAAACGAATTATCCTGCCATAAAAAAAAATCTGAAAAGGTAATTCACGTCGTGATCTAGCGGAATTCATCAGCAAATTTTCGAGAGAATTATACAAAATTCTACCAGTTTCTTTAATTTTTTATGACTTTTTAATAACAAAAATCAAGTTAAATTGATTAATAATGGCGATTTTAGATTAGGCGAAGCCCTCCATAAGAGAGGAATCGCGAGGGTCTTGTTTAATGTAAATTTCTTACTGAAGGATTTAAAAGCGGGGTCCTAGGATTTAGGATCGAAAATCCTGAAATTCGATCGCAATCCGGCGACCAATATAGAGTATCGATAAGAAATGATTGAGGTTCCTGAAAGCGCGAAGTACCCAAATAAAATACTGTTCAATGCTCCAATGGTTCTTAACGAAGATAATTTTTGGGTACTTCAATTTAAATAATGAAAATATAAAGTAAATATTAAAATTATATATCGAACAGGTCCTTACCTGAATAGTAAAAGTACGGGCCAGCTTATCAGTTGCTATATGAATTTCTAAGTTGGATTCTTTAAATTCGTGGTCTTGGGCAGATGACGAAAGTTGATTGTAACGAAGTTTTTCCAAAGCATCGCTAGCATTCGATATTAATTCTCTGATGAAAACCTAAATAGAAATCAAACAGTTTATAAGAACGGCAAAGAATTGCACTCCTAATAAACGTCATTAATTAAGGATTTTGCAGAATCCTCAATATCGCTTTCAATTTAACAAAACCCTGATAACAGTTTGTTCGATTCTACAAAAAATTAATTACTGTACAAGATCCATTCTTGTCCATAGGATATTTAAGGATAGGACGTAAGAGACTGAAGACATGTGTACACTATGGATATCCTATGTACCCGTATCTATAGTGTATTCTAATATATCTATCATAAGAGATCCCATTCATATGGTATAACTTATCTATGGATACTCTATAAGATAGGATAGGATCTACGTTATTTAAGCAGTTTATTAATAGTTTTTAAATGAATATTTATTTTATATAAATAGTTTTATTATTAAGCTTGTAAAGTTCCTTAAAACTTATCTAATTACATAACTTAAACCCCACTTTTACGACATAACTGCTTACTCAAATGCTATCGAAAAGCGAGTTGTATAAAAAAGAGAAAGAAAATCATATATTAAATTAATATATATATATATATAAACGAATTTATTAACGAAATTTGAAAACATATAGGTGATATTTATTAAATTAAGAGACTTGTATGTGTGATAATATATAAACACAGTACCATACTATACTTATAACAGCATAAGATATACAAAAACAGAACACTTAGTACATATAAAGTATTTCAGTACAAAAAAATATATATTATTCTAAAAGTTAACTTCAGAATTTATGGAAACAGAGACGTAAAAACGGGGTTAGTAAAGACGACCCCGCTTTTACGTCTGATATTAATTTTCCTATTATTATTTTAAATTTTAATCCAAATTTCAAGACAAAATACTTTCCAAAACTCCAGACAGTTCGTTGTTTTCAACAAACTTCAGTTAATTTCAAAGTTTAGGCGTTTATAATTTAGTAACAAAGTTACATTTCCTACGAACAATGCTACAGTTTAATATACAAATTGTTAAAGTGGGCCAACTTTAAAATTCAAAAGCATTCATGTTAAGTGGGATGTTTGCGGTGCATTTACACGATAACTACGTTTAAAACGTGATATTGGTTTACACGAAGTAAATGCGTTAAATCGAATTAAAAAAAAAAAAAAACATAGAAATCTAGAGAAAGGGAGGGCGAATTTCGTACAAAAAAATCGAAATTTTTAACGCTTTATACGGGTGCTAATGATGCTATATGTAATAATCATATCTACGCTCTTGTTAGAGGGTGACGTGTGTAACAAGAGCACGTAACTTATTCCAGAAACGTCATTCTAATGATGATGTAACTAATTTAGCATCACGTCTAAGCGAATTTTATGGAGTAATTATAGATTATGATCCGATATAGAGTCATTATGTTTAGATAATGTGTTCAATTCATAGTTAATATCAAACAGAGAGCTTCAATTAATTAACGAAAGTAACAGAAAATTTCGCGGTAGAAAAGTACAGAATACCCTCGATTTAACGGACTTTCCGTGATGGCAGACATGCCAATTCGTACGTTAAATCGAGGAACTAAAGTATTTACTAAAATTACATTGTATCGAGTATTGAGAATATAAACAGGAACAGAGAGTGTAATGAGACCAGAGACAGTCGCATTATGCGGACAGCGCTATATCAGAGTTTTAATGTATCAATAGATGATGCCAGCAGACCACGTTACGTATTGTTCGAACAGAGTAAATCCGGAAATTTTAATTCTTTGTGTATATATGAAAGTAATATAAAAATGCCCATATTAACTTATATAACACCACCCTCGTAAAGCGCTAACGAATACTGTCGAATGGAACTTCCGTATGAATATCCAGTAAAGAACCCTTTGGTATCTGTAAATTACTAAACTGTAAACACCAAAACACATGACTTTCAAACTCTCAAAGTTGTCTATAGACTTCGATACTACGTCTAATTCATATTGCCTGAGGTACTGTACTTCAGTTTAGCGCAGCACTGAAGTGCCAATTTTAGAATAGAAGAAATGGTGGCATTAAATCGAGGTCTGACTGTAGTTAGCCCACTTTACGAGAGATAGTGTTACTCTGCAAATAAGTTAGTACTAAGTACTGCGTAAGTTTCTTACAATGTTCTAAGCTCTCCTCACACTGTTTTAAAAGCTTGTGATTCCCTAAACGTTCATGGCACTATTTTATACCTTTCTTGAAATATATGTAAAAAAAAAATAGTGATTATTGACAGTAAAAAAAACGAGGAACAAACTCTAAACTCCCTTCACAACAAACTAAAAAGAAAAAAAAATCTACACTCAATCATTAGATATATTCGAAAACGTTGAGGGCAAAATAATTTGATGATCGTCAACACGTCATTTAACACAATCATTTTTTATCGTATTATTTATAAGTAATTCAAAATCGTCATTATTTATCAGCTTAAATTAATCTTCGCCATCATCAATCCACTAAATCTGCCTTTGGGCGTTCAGATGTTACGTAAAATTTTAATTTATTCCACTTGAGAATGCACTTAAAATTTTATACCTGTTTAAAACCTGTTAACAACGACCACAGACGGGAACGTAAAACTTGCCGTCGTTCGGAGGTGGCCGTTGTTAGGAGGTTCGACTGTATTTGTATTGTTTTAGAGGGATTTAATTTCTCAAATTTCTCACGTCGTCAACTGATCTTGGGCCTTGTATAATGCTATGTAAGGTGTAAAGTCTGTTAACCTTTGACCCTATATTTACAAAAAAACAAAAGGATCTATCATAACTACATTATTTTATAATTAAATATATATTTTTCTATTTTCATAAAATACTTTCTTAATAAGATGCAAGACATGTTTAAGAGGCGGAGGAAGAAGAGGAGGAGGAGGAGGAGGAAGAGGAGGAAAACATTTGCATCCTATTTAATGAATTAAATATAAATCCGTACTTCATATATATGAATTTTAAAAATTTAAATAATAAAATTTTATTATTTTTATTATAGTTTTTTTTAATCAACATTTCAGGAAAATATCTTAATAATTTCGCAGTTAAAACTACAGCAGGAAATATCTTTAAATATAATACTAACAGAACATATTAATAGCCTAGGGGTAAAAGCAAAATTAGTAAGTTAAATTACAGTCGACACTGTATACAACGGCCACTGACGTAAACATTAAAAAATAATAGTTTATGAAGGTTATTTCGTATGCAATTCAAAAAGAAACGATGCCAAAATAACGGCCGTCGTTTAGAGGTCTCCGCTATTACAGGTTCGACTGTATAATAATATAAAAATGTTAACTAATTAATGACAAGTCAGTGTAAAAATTCATCGCAATCGATCTTAAACTAAAAATAAAATAAAACCTGGATAAAACGGAAACCTGCCTAAACGAAAAAAATTCTTCGAAACGGAGCGATTTTCTGTGTTGAAAAAGAACATGTTTAAAACGGAAACCTGCCAAACCGGAAAAAAATATTCGATATCGTACGCAGGTTATTGTATTTAATTAAACATAAGTCAAAATACAATATTGCGATTTACTTTAATAAAATTATCCCAACTATTCCCAAACGGTCTTTACACACATTTATCGACCCCCCTCCCGATAAATCGATTGATCGCACGAGCAGGGGTGGATTCAGGAGCAATTCCCTAATTCGTATAATAAAATAAACAATTGTTTTAATTATTAAATCAATAAACTAATTTCATGCCCCTATCCCCCTCCAGATCATCCCTGTCCTTGAGGCAGATTGGCAGTAAAATAAAGTAAAATCCTAAAGCAAGAGGAGCCTGATCGTATTATGCGTGGTAAAAACCTGTGTAAAACGGAATTGCGTATTTTTACGGTTTGGACGGTTTCCGTTTTAGACAAGTTTTTAACAATAAAATTCGCTCCGTTCTAAAGAATTTTATCCGTTTAGGCAGGTTTCAGCTACCGTTTTGGACAGGTTTTACTGTAAATGTAAATAAATATATACATACATGCAAAGTAATTGAAATTTTACTGGAGGAATTGCCTTATTTTAATTGAATTCAGATCCTTTAACTTGTAAGTTTCGTACAGAAACAGCAAACCTACTAATTACGTAAGGATTGCAGTTTTCCTAATAAAGTTAGGAACGTTAATGATCCGATTCTGAATAAGTTATGCTCGAGAAAGTGTGCGACAACTTCCCGAATGATATTAATCTTTAGTTACAACGCGTGCGACATAAGTATGTATTTATTGTGAGTCAAGAAAGAAACGAGCTGTCCAGCAATGTCTGGACAGGAGACAGACCTGGTCACTTAATCACTCGCCAGCTTCATTAACGGAAGTCCAGACAACTATCGAAGGGAGAATGTGACAGTGAAACATTACTACCACTAACCCGACATCAAATGGGCCGTCCACTCCGCTGTAACCAAGTGTTGAGACATTCATGTGACTTTTCAACTAATGGCAGCCAACTTCACTCCCTCTTACATACGAAGACTCCATTGTACAAGATGCTCGAATCGAAAATTTTCGGTTATTAAAATGAGTAGCACAGGTTAGGCGTTAACTGCACTTTCTGTATCGAAAATCGCTTCGGTAAGTTCTGAAGTCCCATCGTGTTGCAAACGTTGTTTAACGTGATTTGACGCGTTTTAAGTGATTAAAATTGGGTTTTTAGTTTTTAAAATGTCGCGTTAGATGAGGGTGTTTCGTTTTTGGACGGGGTAGAGCGTCGATTTAAGCGCGAAATCGCTTTTTGCGTGGTTTTTAAAGCTCTGAAGTTCCCACGCGTTGCAAATGTCAATTACGGGTTTTACATGATTAAAATGGATTTTTAATTAAAGAATGTGGTGTTTAAGTAATACATTTTGTTATCAAATGGGAAAAATTGTTAACTTTAGTGTAAAAATCGCTTCGTATGGTTTGATTTAATTATTTATATACGGAAACGTGACACGTGGATGATCTTCCGAGGGGGGCGCTTCCCGAGAGCCTCTATTTAGGTGTTATAAACGTGAATAAAACACGGGAAATTCCACGTGGCTAGCTTTGGCGAGGCTCCAGCCCCTTGGCGAGGAGCGAACCCGCAACTATCAGTGTTCAATGATTGGGAATCGCTTTGTTATGTTAGCAAACTGTTGACGAAAAATTGCGATCCTTTTGTGCTTTTTTAATTGTAATAATATACTAAAAAATTAAATTTGGTCATAACAAATAATTTAAATTAAAGCAAACTTTTGATATAGAATAAAATCCGTTCAAAACGGAACCTGAATAAAACGGAAAAAACTCCTCAAAACAAAACGATTTTGTATGTTAAAAAAAAAAAGAAACAAACCTGTTCAAAACGAAAACCTGTGTAAACCGAAATCGGTAGCGTGAGATTCCGGTTTACACAGGTTTTACTGTACCGTTTTAAACAGGTTTTTTAACATAAGAAAATTCTCTCCGTTCGGAAGAAATTTTCCCGTTTAGGCAGGTTTCTGCATTATTCGGGTTCCATTTGGACAGGTTTCACAGAATAAATTTTTTTACACCGAAACAGTACTATACTTTCTTTTATATATGCCTATATATTAACCGATTTTATATTAAAATCGGTTAATTAATTTAAGGCTACAGCAAGGCCTTTCTATGTGGAGCTTCGCTTTTGTTTTATTCGGATACGGCAATATTCCGAAGTGGTTATGCCTCCCAGAAGGACTTTAATGTAAAAATGGCCTCTATTTAGGTGTTAATAAGGTGAAGAAAACCCGGAAAACTCCACGTGACAAGCCCGTTGGTCAGGTGCAAACCCTCTACCACTGTTCGGTGGTTCAAAATTGCTGGAAACATTGCAAAAAACACAAATTGTTTGTGTAAAATGGTCTCTGATACAAGATCGAGTATTGACGAGTATATAAAGGATAGCCCAAAACAATCAGTTAAACATTGTAAACGGAATTTCTGGCTACCCGGTAGGTTAAATACTCACAACACTCATTTTTGGTCCAATATTAATTAGAATTCTATACATTTTATACAAGTATAACGTCAATTATCAAGCGATACGAGCTTTATATTATGAAAAACTCATATAAAAAAAGTTCCTAAGTGTATGCTCGTCTAGGGCCTCGCACAATCTGAAACCGCCTACTGTATATTAATCGTATTTATTCATAAAAAGTCGATTATTTGCTTATTGTAAGTTGAAAAAAATATATAATGTTTTAATTCATAAGACCTCATAATTGTTACTAACTGAGGTCCTATCTCATCCCTCTCAGATTCTGATCCTACATAATATTAATTTAACGAAAAAGGAGAGTTGAGGCCTCATATTTGTTACTATCCAAAGCCCTATCTCACCTCTCTCTGATCGTATACGAGTACAATATAACTTAATTTAACAAAACTTAAAAATCCAATGGTTAACAATCGTAAGATATGAAAGAAAACAACCTTATATGAAGACGAGCAGTCACCTGTGATGTACGTTAAAATAAAGACAAAATATAGCGAAACCTCGATATAACGCCGTCATCACTAAATCACGTTATTTTCAAACGCTCGAATCCGCTTATAGACTTCGCTAATGTGAATAATTCTTATTGTTTGAGATACTTCAGTTTAGCGCCAACTTCTGATGCGGCGCTAAATCGCGGTTTGATCGTATATAAACCATTACGGAGCGTTATTTACGATGTAGATGTTCTGTGAACAATATAAAACAACACAGAAAGATTAGACAATTTTAATCACTTTAACCTGTTTATGCAGGGCTTGAATTGTTGCTGGCTCTAAGCTTATAATGTATAGCAGGCTCTTCCCTTCTCTATATATAAAAATATGAGGCCCTAGCTATCGATAAGTGAGTCGAGGCCTTAGGGTATAGCTTATATGAAAATCCATCATCCGCATGCAATCTTGATACGACACGTACAGTAGTCTACCTATTTTACAATCCCTACAGAATAAATGTGCCCTTAAATAAGCCCACTTCTTTTCTCAGTATGCAACGAGTCTAATATTTTTAATAATTGTAAAATACAGTCGAACCTCCAATAACGGACATCTGTAAACGGCGGCCATATTTTTTTTTATGTTTTTATCAATGGCCGTCGTTCGTAGGTTCCACTGTATTAAATAATCAATACACAGATTATAATGTGTTGTGTTGTGGTGTGTTAATTATAAATAAATCAAAGAAATTATCATTAGCTACGTAAATAATGTTAATTAATAGATTGGTCATTAAATGCTTCACATCTCATTAAAGATTTATTTTGAATTTTTAAGTGTAAACTTCTAAAATTCCTCCCATTTTATAACCATATTCGATATCAATATCGAATTAAGCGTAATTAGTTAAAATTGTTTAAGTTTTCAGTTGATTGTAATTAGCGATGGCAAAACTAATGAAATAAATATCCACTTATTGAGTCAATTGCTTCTGTTGTAATTGAATCGTGCGTCTGTTTGTCTATATACATCTATGCAGAAATATATCCTTACATATGAGATCGATCTTTGAGAAATTCCATTTCGGGTGGCTATGAAGTTGATTTTAATTCATTTATACTTCGCAGAATATTATGTATATACATAGATGAGATCTGTTACTAGTCAAGGCCCTATTTCACTGATCCTATACTTATTTATTTACATATACAGAAAACAATACTACTGTATTTAGCACACAACTAGGAGCATAACACGCTCTTTGCAGCACCTGCTATAAGAACAGAAGCTGATGATGATCATCATCATCATAATCGATAAGAATCTCTCATATACGAGCAATATACAGTCATATATGAAAGTGTGTTAAATAATAATTACTTACTCAAATGTTCAATATATTTTACACGAAATAACAAATAAAACACGTCAACAAATGTCCAATTTTTAAAGATAGAAATAATTCCTACGATGCGTCCAGTCTAAGATTCATTTAAATATGACGAATCTTAACATAAGAGCGAAAACAGATACGTCTAGACATACAGACAGATTATTCTTACATAACAATAAACAGTCTGCATATCCCTATAACTTGTAATCTATGGGAAAAGTAAGTTCGGGACCTTGTCACAGCTTTTAAATGAAACAATATATCACGACGTTCTCACAGAAGCTAGACAAACTGCAGTTCAGGGCCTCGCCTTAAAGATTCTATATAGCTTAGGGCCTCATATTTTTACGTGTATCATTTTTTTATGGAATCAAAAGGGAACCACAGAAATTTTTCATTGCCCGATTTACTACGGACCGTACGGTGCTAAACTGAAAACGGTGCAGCTGAATCAGGAGTCCATAAAAAAGAGGCCCTCACAATAAATAAATAAAAATTAAAGTATTTAGTGCTTCCAGTATATGGGAGCATTAAAATCCTTCAAGTGCTTAGGACCTCTTGAAAGTCTTAATCCAGCTGCGGGAAAGGCCTGGATATTACAGCTTAGGGCCTCAACAAGTCTAAGACCAGCCGTACAATTCAGGATCAGGAACATCTTTCAGGTTTAAGGGGTGCCAGCAAAGCCATTTAGTACGATATACTTATGGCATCTCTCTATGATAAAATTTTGAAGGAAAAGTGCCGATAAAGATAGTAAATAAATTTTTAAGTGTTTTATAAAGGAAGATGTGTATTTATGTGCACTTAAAATATGTTTTAATGTATAAGAAAAAACAATTGAAGATGGGTACAGAATACATCGAAATGCATTATTCTACAGACAAAGTGCCAATAAAATGCTCTGTAACCGTGTAATAAAGTATTTTAAACCTGTTAAACACGGCCTTAATTTTTACACGTCATTATAATTACACCAAAGAACCAAACCTTTGAATGGAAAAAGCCATTGTTGAGGAAATCCCAGGTTCTAGTTTCCCGTTTAGGCAGGTTTCCTTTTTATACAGGTTCCGTTTTGAACAGGTTTTACTGTAAATGCAATCCTTCAGTTAAGGTAAACGTGATTTCCGATGGCCTTAATTTGATATCAGCGCATTTTTCAACTGAAAACCTGAATGTAGCAGCATCAAACGCGCCGCAAAAACAAGCTAATTTGCATATTGCGGCTATAAACGTCTGTAATAATTTACGTGTTTAAGTACGTTGTGAGAATAGATTCGCAGGTAACTCTTAATAAAAATGAAAATTGTAACACGAGGAAAGTATCAATTTAGGATTCGTAGTAATCCTATTTACTAATGCAAATATATTCTATATTCATGGCGTGTAACGGCGCATAAACTACCAAAGGAACGAGCTTGGTGTTTTTCCATCGAAATTACCTTTTAATAAATAAATCCAGCAACGTGTTGCATAACTTTCCCGGCAAGAATTAAAGTTGCTTGTAGCGCCATCTGTTACGAGATTTTATTAAAAAGCTTTTTATATTATTAATTAGTATAAAATGCCAGAAAGGCTTAATTTCGGAGGTAAAGATAAGTTTTATACGAGTAAACGCTAATAACGAGACCACTCGAGATGTGACACATGACCTCTTCTATCTCTCCACCCCGTCGACCTTTAACCACCAAAATTTAATAGCACCGATACCCATAATACACAAACTTCCCTGCAAAATTTCAGAAATTTTTGACAAAAGGCCCAGAAATTATTAAGCTTCCACGTGAGTGAAGACAATCGTGACACCCGCATACATACAGGTCCAATTTTTTTGAATTTCTGAACCTTTCAAGGTCCCGTAAGTCCAAAAATATAAAAATCTGGAGGATGAGCATTAATTACGAGGCATCGATAGGCCCTTCCAACCGTGCGGATGATAGGATTTAACACTCTTAAAGATGGCTCTGAGCCTTTTGAAGTGTCCATTGCATTTTACAAGTGAGGAAATCTATTGCAGCGTTTTATGGCTTCTAAGTGTAGTCTTATAATAGTTTGAGTTATGGAAATATCTTTTTATATAAACGTAATGTATGCACATTTCTGTGTGTGTTCTTACGCATACATTATATTACACACATCACATACATACGTGGGCATCCGCAGAAAATTTTCCGGGGTGGCAGAGCTTGGAGACAAATAATTACATCAATAAATTTGTGTTTAATTATTTAATTTCGGTATTCTTTTCCACATGTATATTATACAGTACAAAAAGACAGACAGTGTCCCATTGTCGAGGGTATGAGGTTACATACCTCAATCACTTTTACGATTATAATTTGTGGAATTTTTTATTCGATCACAGAGAGAGGCAAGTGTTCTGTGTGCCCCCACTGAGAGCACCCAGGCACACTTCATACACATTCACACACTTCAAACACTTCTTATATATACATACTTCATATAATTCACATCTTCATACACGTTCCCACTTATTTACACATACAATTCACACAAACATAAGTAACTTTGAGATCCCTGTGAGGTGGGATATGGCATTACAATTAAAAAAGGTACATCATCTCCAGTCGATTTACTTTATATTCCTTTAAAAATCTACACATTTTTAGTCCAGTAACAAATTTATAAAATCACAAAGTAAGTAATAAATAAGCTTTTATACAAGTGACGCGCGAAAATACTACGGAAATCCATATTATAATCAGCTTTATCAATTATTCAAGGCACAACACATTTAAAGTGGCCATTTTTCTTTTGATATTGAATACCCGAGTGCATTAAATGTAAAATGTTTTTATCTAATCCAAACATTTTACATGCTAATACTGTACTTACATTTATATACAAGTTTACAAGTCTTGATTATATATGACCCCCACATACGGGATAGACAAACGTACCGACGATTTAGAAAAATAAAATAAAATAAAAATTAACTGATTTATTTTAGCGAATAAATAACCTTTACACTTTAAATATTTTTGCACATTCACATTTTTAAAGTAATAAAAAAAATTACATTTAATATTTAAAAATTAATATAATAAAACCTGTGTAAACCGGACTCGCGCGGTACCGAATGTTTTCTTCGGTTTGACAGGTCTCCGTTTTGAACAGGTTTCTTTTAAACATTAAAAAAAAATCGCTCAGTTTCGAAGACTTTTTCCGTTTAGGCAGGTTTCTGTTTTATTCAGTTTCCGTTTTAGAGAGTTTTTACTGTACTTTTTCTTCAAAACGTTATAGTCCTATTACATCCTATTAGTTTGTGTATACAGCTGTGAAAACCAGTATCGCGCGGCACCGAATATATTCCCGTTTAGGCAGGGTTCCGTTTTATACAGGTTCCGTCTTAGACAGGTTTTACGGTATATCAAAAAAAAAAAATGAATTTTTCTTTAAATTTTCCTATTGATTTTCTCTTAAAATATTCCATTCACTTTAGTATTTATCACAATGTAACTAGTGTTATGTAGCAAGTTTATGTACTGTACTACTGACTACTATAACCGATCAGAGGTAGGGAGAAAATACTATTGTTAATGGCATTATTTAAGCTCTGACAGGGGGAAATAATATAGTATCGAAGAAGGAATCTAATTATTTTAATTACACGTTTTTAGAATAAAAAAAAATATCAAGACTTTATATGCCCATTAATTAATGATGATGATGATGATGCCAGGAAATTACAGAAATGTATAACTGGTTCCTACGCTAAGTAATTTTGATTTAGTACCACCGTGTAGATTATTTTTTCTGGCAACAGATGGCACTTCAGGATATAAAAGACACGGAGGAGGTGTGACGAGGTGTTTTTATAACCCCCCTCAACTAATCTAAAATGCCATAGGCTCGTCGAAGGGTGCCTCGACAGCGCGTGAAAAAGTTCTGTTTTTAAATTGAATTTCTTCGTTTTTCCGGGATGAAAACGTGTCCTTGTACAATTTTCGTCGATAATTAAAAACATTTTCGAGCTTTAAAAGTAGTACTTTTAAGCGTGGAAATTTATAAATTCATCATCAATCTCCTGTGGAAATTGATGATGAATTCACAAAACTATTCAATAACTGGGGGTTCTACTTGATTAAATTTTCGAAAACTTGAAAACCTTCAGGAAAAATCTGGGAACAAAGGGCAGAATTCAATACAAATTTTACTAAACATCAAATATTTCTCAAGAAATTCTACTCGATGGCGACCAAATGCTTCGAATTATTCCACCTACTTCCGGCGTAGAAATGCACAGAAAATCATTTTAAATATCTATAAACGAAATGGACTGCGTCATACCCGCATATAATAAAGGAAAATTTAAAATTAAATAATTAAAATACTCGACTTTTGTGATCGTAAACATGTGCAAGATGGCAAATTTTCGCTTTAAAAAACTCTTCTGAATCTCAATTTTTCAAGCAAAAAGTAATTCATCGCCTTTAGTATTAATGTAAAGGGTGGCCCGGAAGTCAGATAACCCGTGTTCTATTGTGTATTGTAGGGTAAGTTACTTACGAATCCGAATCGTAAACTGAATTTTCTGAAGAGTCGTAATTTATGCATTAAACGTGAAGGACCTCTTCTGAATAGTTTTCGTTAACATTTAAGTGGTAATGTGCAATCAAACCTCGATATAGCGTTCTCTTAAACAGAGTAACTCTAATAAAGCGCCATAATCCTTATCTGTGAATTTCACTCTCAAATTCGTACGGAAACCTCTTAACTAAGCACACGTCTTACACGGGTGGAGTTTTGGAGCACGGGGGATTGATTGCCCCTAACTTCGGCGGAAAAAATTATTGAATTTCGAACCGGACACGTGCATTATTTACGAGTGACTTTTATCGAAAAGCTTCTGTGTAAAGCGATCGCAATCCTCACCCCCAAAAAAGTGGGCACTCCGCTCATTTCTTGGAGGTGCTCGTGGCATTGTCTCAGCTCACGACTTCTTATCGCTTGAGGCAGCCTATTTTCGGTTTAGCGCCACACCCGATTTAGTGCCGATTTCAGAAGCCAACAAGTAGTGGCACTCAAATCCATGTATATTTCAATAAGACAGCAAAGCCTACAAGTGACCAAGTGTTGCGTTGTCATAACTAAACAAACAAATAAGACAATAAGCCAGTTGTTACGGTGGTTAACCGATTTTTGAGCCACCCTAAGAAAAAAAATACACGTAATCATTTACACAGGCTGTATATACAAGTCGACCCCCCTATAACACTGTAGATAATTCCGTTTTATACGAATTCCATGTTGTACGAGTCACTTAGATTTTACAAATACGTGAGCCGTTCACAGTCCGGCACACGTATTTGTAAAATCTGAGTGACTCGTACAACATGGAATTCATATAAAACGGAATTATCAACAGTGTTATAGGGGTGTTGACTGTATTTTTAAGACAATTTTAAGTGTCTTAAGATCATTTTGTGTGTGAGAAAGAGAAGGGAAGGGGGGAATAAATTTCATGTTCAACACTTAAATAAGGTATGAAAAATGTTATAAAAATTAAAATTTAGTGAGAGAGAAGAGGGGTTTTTCTTGTGTTTTTTTTACAAGTTTATGCCGAGCGGAATTTAGTTAACGGCACTAAACCTTAAAGAATATGTCTTTGATGTACAGAAAATGATTCTAATTCAGCGTACGTAAATTTATTCTATCGTCGTGCGTGGAACGAATCAAAATTAGTGTACTTAAGAGATTTATTGAATCAACGAACCCTTTTCGACTTAAAATCAAAAATTTATATTCTTCATAACTTACAAAATATAATAATAGTTCTAGTTTATGACTTTTCGGAAGATTAATACAACACTGCATACGTACTGTACGTATTCTTAGAAAATTCCAACATTTACCTCGGGAAAATTGATTGTCTTCACGTATAAAATACAGCAAAACCTGTGTAAGCCGGAATCTCACGGTACCGAATATTTTTTCCGTTTTGAACAGGTTTTTTTTAACATACAAAAAGTCGCTCCGTTCCAAAGATTTTATCCGTTTAGGCAGGTTTCCGTTTTGGACAGGTTTTTACTGTATATAATCTATAAATTTAAGTAATTTACCACGAAACAAAATTAAAACAAGCTGCCATTTTATCATCGTCGTTGATATCTAAAACCTTTCTTTCCCGAACTGTCTCGCGTATGTAGAAATTTTATGGCAATTACCATACAAATACGCTAAATAAACTGCATTTTGTAAATCGAATCTGTGAAGAACGGACAGTGGCGGAAACATACGAAATGCCTTTTGTTCGAAGGTTATTATTATTATTTTATTTTTTTTTTCAATGCAGTTTTGTCCCCTCCAAAAACATTATGAAAATGGCCGTTGTTGAGAGGTTCGACTATATTAATATACTGAAATGCGTGCAAATAGTAAAACCTGTCCGAAACGCATCTGGATAAAACAAAAACCTGCCTAAACGGGAAAAATTCTTCGGAATGGGGCGATTTTCTACATTAAAAAAACACCTGTTCAAAACGGAAACCTGCCAAAGCGGAAAATTATTCGGTACCGTGCTATTCCGGTTTATACAGGTTTGTTGTATGCGTAATATTTTACGATGTTTTCAGTAATTTATGAAATTATAATCTATAGTTATTACAACTCATTTGGTTCTATTGTTACGAGTGTATACATTGTGTGTGCAGTATTATTATATAGATATGCTCAGAAATTACGCATGAAACTGCATTAAATAGTTGGCATATGATTCTAATCGATTATATAATAGACTGTACATAATCATAAACACAAATTTCATACAATTTTATACAAAAATTAACTATTTACGTCCGGTATACGCTGTACAAACTAGGCGCTTTCAAATCGTTAGGCCGTACTCGAAGCTGATTGGTCGGAACAAAAATTCAAATATTTGAAATTAAAAAACCAGTTTAAAATTTAATTTAAAGCATTATCGTGTATATAAATTATACAATCCATCAATAAATTTCATATAAAAACATATTTTCTTGTTTGTTGTTGCGTGTTGAAGACAATTTTCTGTCTAGACAATAAAAAACAAAAAAATTAATAAACGAATCGCTCCGCGAGGGTTCCGGGTTCGAATGTGAACGGAATCTTTGCGAATCACGGATAATTTAGATAGGGAATCGTTTTCGAACGTCATATTTATAATAATCTAACAATAAATTAGTGATTTATTCTTTAAACACATGAAAAATTACACCTTCGTAATTTCTCATTTACGTAATCATCTCATAACGCCGCCGATATACACAAATCAAGGTTAAGTAAGCCTAAATTAGATTGATTAATTAATTAACGCCATGTAGCTTGTATGGCTATTAAACCCATTACGTATGAGCCTGAGTCGACCACGTGGATGAGCAATAGTGAATGATACCCTTACAGTCCATTATAAACAGAGCCGCGACCTTCATGGGGCCTCACACATAGAGGGGATCTTCTGTTAAATATTCGAGGTCCTCGAAAAGGGCCTGTGTTCAAATTATGCATGGAACCCCGCAATGTATAAATGATAAATCAGGAGCGTCTTAAAGTGAGTTTGAACCCATATGAGAGGTAGTTATGCCTTGAGTGCACGTTTTTTTTTTAAAGGGAATTAAATTAAAATGGCGTCAAGTAAATAGCATTTTCTTCTTTACAAAACTCAATAATTGTATTATTTGCCATTAAATCTCAATTTAAGATTTCACCAACAGAAAAAATAATTCATAAATTTAGATACACAAAAAGATTATTCGCATAACCTATTAAATCTCGAATCACAGACAAATTACCTAATTTTTTCCCCCATTTTTTTTATGACGTATAACAGAGGTTAAGACCAGTCGCGTGTACTCTAACATACACGGTAAGTACAAAGGATGTAATTAGAAGGGCAGAGTCTTAAGACCTTCCACAGAGTCCACCACCAAAGATATTGGTGACTGTATTTCATTACACTTATGCAACTTTAATCAAAGGGTTAACAAGACAGTGCCCAGGATGGTTGGTGGTCTGGAATAAAACATCTCATTACAAAGTCATTCTGCTGACGAAGCAAAAAAAAAAAAAAACTTTCCTCCATATGTTTTTAATTATGTCCAAGTTTTCATGAGCCCAGCGGGCAGGACAGTGCACGAGTCGCAGCCACGAGCGCCATTGTTCCCTCTTCTTGGCATCGTGACCCCGCTGAGATGGTGGTTTATGGTTCTCTCAAGTCGGACTGGATTCCTATCTAACCCCTTCTTCCACGGCTCCGGTGACGTCATGGCACGATCGGAACAGCGAACTTGCCTCGAAGTCACGTGCAGCATTTCCATGCTGGCTTTTTTTTTTAAAGCCTTTTAAGTCGACTAGACGACTTCACCCCCGTCTTGGCAATACTTGTGACGCTTGTTTCATCGTCATTTTTTTTAAACCAATAAATCTTACTTTTTAAAAGATATATTTACAAAAATTGGGCACCATTTTCGTGAGTAAAAAAAGGTGGCAACACTTACCTCCTTTTCTGAATACAAAGACTTGGCCACTATGTCTAGCAACATTCTCGTTTCGGCTTGAAATTCTCGTCGATCAGATTCGCCTAAATTTAAAGAGAAAAATTATAATTGATATAAATTTAACCCCTCATTCCGGATAGTTAGAACTTTGGGAGGGGGGATAGAAACTATGAAAAGAAGATTCAATCAGCTATCAAATTGTGATTTCGTCCCCCACAATTCCGGATAGTTAGAACTTTACGAGGGGGGGACAGGAACTATGAAAAAAGAGGAGAAGATTCAATCAACTATCAAATCCTGATTTAAAGAAGGGAAGAAAATGAGTGTATTATATGGAAAAACACATCAGGTGTAAAAACCTAACGACTACGAAAAGGGAGACCGACGACCGTCTGGGTGTCGGGCGATACCACAACTCCGCTAGAGCGTACTAATAGCCTCCTTCATCCATTAGTTGGATACGCTCATAAACACTCAGGCACTGGTACAGTCTCTAGCCAAGTTGCGACCATTACTCTTTTTTTATTAGCTGCCTTATGGTAACTGAGGCCCGGTGCCACTTCACCGCCAATGACAGTGTCTTTATGACGTCCATAAATTGTGTCCCGGCTGGCTTGTGTATCCGCTTTCTCTCCCCCCCATTCTAGATACAACCCTGACAAATGGTATAGTTATGGAGCACGTGTCTGCCAGTGTCGCACGTTCCAGACTTGTAAGGCAAGTGGAAATTGTCAGCTCCCGAATTGTATGGTTAGCTCTTCGTCAAACGCGCCGTTCTACTGAATATAAAAGCGCTTCTTACGCCTTTCTTCCCTCCCTAGAATGTTAAACTGTGTATTAAAAAAAATTATAAAGGGTTACTTAATTAGCGTGGGGCATAATCACACGCGAGGCAAAAAATCCGGGGTGGGACTCTACCACAGAGCGTAGAAACTAAGGGCAGAAATGTAGAATTACCACTTCAGAATGGTTATTAGACTCGTATTTTCTGAGTAAATTAGACATGGTAGAACCTGTAAACGGCGGACATCGATAGATGATAAAAGTGGCCGTCGTTGGGAGGTTGTTTCGTAGGCATTTTCGTTGAAAAGTTTGAAAAAAGCTGCGCGTTAGAGATGGCCGTCTTTGGGAGGTGGCCGCCGTCAGAGGTTTTACCGTACAAAAAAGCAACAAACGAGAAATTAAATACTTGAAAACGAGTTCAACAGATGGCAGCATTTAATTTATCTCCGATTTACAATCGAATTAATTAGCATTTTAAACGAGCAAAAATTAATTTTAATCGAAAACATTTCGAGGAGGAGAAAAAACACTTAATTATCAACAACTTTTAAACCCAATTAAAAATTAATTTCATCTAAACCCTTCCCGGCAATTATCCGGAACGCAATATAATTGATTATAATATAAAACTAAAGGGGGAATTAATCAGCAAAGGGGGGGTCCGATCGTTGACAAATTAAGTGTATGGTGGACAATTCCAACAGCAGCGAAGGGGGAAAAAATCTCATAGGAGGATGGATAGATAGATGATGAGATTCAGGAGGGGGATTCATCCAGCCAGACAACCCTCCCGACTGGCCACGGTTGGACAGGTTAGGTAATCCGGATAGCTCACCAGGTCCTTGTTTCCTTCCGATCGCCACACAACCAAGCCGGTAAGTACGTTACCTTCTCTGTGTTTTGCATTATCTTGTAACGCAGTTTCCTCTTCGTTACTTAATTTTCACACGCTGTAAAAAACCGTAACGGCCCTGTAGGGCCGTTAATTTTATTTAACTGATTGTAATTGAGCGCTCGCCATCGTGTAAATTACACACGTACTCAATTACACGTTTCGCGCGAATTTCTACCACTTTTTAACTAAATTTAGGCGGATTTTATCTCGAAAAATCCCTATTTTCGTTTAATTATCCAGTTTTCTTTTTTCTGGCGCTACATCGCAGTAGTTCCCGTATTTATCGAGTCGCCAGCGTGTAAATTCGATTTACCGTAAGAAAATCGAGGGAAATCGCGAGAAAAATAAACAGCCAAACAGTCCTGGAATAATTTAACAATTGTACAATTGAATATAATTCATTTACTTAGGGAAAAATCCCTTATTTTGCCCTCGTAAATCGATCAAATTAATGTATTGAATGGTGGAAGCGACACGCGTAACGTTATGAAATTAACGAAGCGTACGGGAGTATCATCAGCTTATAGCTTAATTTTCATTATAATTAAGATTCTAAACACATTTAAGGGCATAATTATAATATAAATTATATATTACAAGCCTATTCTATATAAAAAAAAATAGGCACGTTCCTATGTAATAAACCAGTAAACACGTACCTCATCCGGTATTTTAATTGTGTTCCAATGCTCTGTATCATCGCAGCAACTTAATTTTAACTTAATTTTGATTTCAATTACGTTATTCGACTTAATTTGTAATATAATTTAACATAATTTTACTTTAATTACTGTATAATATGTAAATTTGTTACAAAAAGCCGTGAAAAAAACTCATTTTATTAATAACTAAGAGGTAAGTTTTTATTATTTTATAACTACATAATTCATTAAAATTGATACAGATTGATTAATTAATTAATTATAATTATAATTAAATCGCTTGTAAATGTTAAACTAAATGACTTGTTAATAATATTAGGGATGTAGACTGATTTTAATCGTAAATAATGCCATAAATTGTAAACCTTATCGTAAATCCGTCTGTCTGATCGTAAGTTTAAATATATATATGTGTGTGTATTTAAGTAAAGTAAGACCACTTGAATTAGGGTCCGAATCCGCTTTTTTTTAAGGAATTTTATATGAAAAACTCGCTTCAAAACTGCCATTTTTAGCCAAATTTCTCGATATTTCATATAAATCCAAGTGTTTCCTCTATTGTAATTTACAATTAACTATTATATTTTTGAAAAAAATTTAATTAAAAACGTAATATTTTATAGGTAATTTCGAGTAAAATGTAAGTTAATAAATAACTATGAGCTATTTTTTTTTTAATGCATCCAGTCGTAGATGAGTGGGAGGGAAATAAAAATTTGGAGGACGTTTGCCAGTGTGTGTGTAAACTGTACGAGATAATTGTTTTAATCTTATTGGATGCACGTCCAATAAAAGCAAAACAATTAACCTAAGGGGGGATTTTCATCAGAGGTGAGAAAAATACCCAGGAAGCACGTGTTTTGCAGTCATAAACAGATTGTCTTATGGACTCTCGATATAGCGAAATAGTTCTGTTGCTCCTTGCTAATCTTTACGCATTCATTCGCTATATCAGGTGGACCAAAAGTCAGTCAACCGTTTACAGATCAATTACAGCTTCTAATATTAGTTCCCTTTTGTTCTATTGACGTGAATTAATTCTTCGTTAACTGAGTTATGGACCACCCTGTACGTCATCTAAATAGAGATTCTCTATTGATTTAAGGTCTCTCGATTTAGTGACACGTGATATAGCGAACAGTTGTGTTGGTCCTTGCTATTCTTTATGTAGAGAGTGATTTAGTTCATTCACTATATCGAGATTCCACCGTATGTATCTTTAATCGGGAAGGACCAAAAGTCAGCTAACCGTCTTCATCCTTCTAATACGCAGCCACGAATTATATAATTTTTGTTTTATTCGGTTCTACTGACGTGAATAACATTCTCGGTTAACTGAGTTATGGGCCACCCCATATTTATATTCTTTCAAGCAGGAAAAAAGTTCGCTTTCTTCAATTAAAGCGCTTTTTATTTCTAATTTTCGAGCGATAAAACTTCGAGTCGTAAACAAAAAGAAAAAGTTATAAATTTTATGGCCACAATTACAAGAAACCATCCCGCGGTTAAGATACAATTACGCCATTATATAATTAAACTGAAACCAATAAAAATACCCCAAAAAAAAAGGGATTTAAATGCGGCATATGTAACGTTACACGTATAAAAATTTCAATTAATTTTTTATTTAACGCTGTGACTCCTGATCATCATTAAAGAGGAGGAGGAGGAAGAGGAGGAGGAGGAGGAAGAAGAAGAAGAGGAGGAGGTAGAGAGAAAGAAGGAGGAGGAAGAGGAGGGAAAAGAAGAAGAGAAGGAGGAGATAGATGAGATAGAGAGGAAGGAGGAGAAGCTGTGTGTTCGCTCTTCCTCCTTTAAGAAAAAAAAATATATATATATATATATAGTAACGTTAACATGTTAATGTTTACAAGCCTTTTTATCGACTTTTCCTGGAGGAGTGATGACACCCTTCGTGAATTTTTCAGCTTATCGGAGCTCTAATTAATTAAAGGTGTTAAGTCATCAATCCCGGGGCTATTCACTGGAGCATAAATGCTTAGGAATAAAGAGAGAAGAGTCGAAATGAGGCTAAATGAAGTTGAGGGGCCAACACGGGTCACCGAACAAACAAACAGGTGGATGGCTTCGGGGTATATTGCTTAAACACCGTCACCTTCTACAACGTCACTCAATTATAATGCGGGAATTTAATAAATGACATGAGGTTGGAAAGAAAGGAAGAAAAAGAGGAAAAAAAAAAGATCCTACCATCATGTAAAATCTTGCACGAACTTAATTAAAAATACATATAAATGTATACTTTTTCTATACAGGATAAGCATCTTTACTGTGTTTTACGTGCAGGATAAAGGATAAGTTTGTGCTGAAGTATTCTAATTAAAAAAGGAAGGCGAGAAGTGCTTCAATTAAAAAAAAAAAAGTCATTGATAGATGTTTAAGTAAACAAGGCAGTTGTCTGTCAACGAATGCATTTATTGTCTTTCTTAAGAAGGAAACTTCACACAACTTAGCCTTTTTGATGTATGTAAAACACAGCATATAGCCTATGTAAAAACATGTAATATTTAGTGTTAACCATTGCACTATCATCCTGCAATAGGATAGGGAAAATTTAACTGCATAATTGCATTTAATTTATCGAGATAATGGTTGAATTTCTTCCAATCGTCTCGTCTTAAAACAGATAAAAATCTTGAAAAAAAATTAAAAATATTTAAATATTTTAGAGGATTTATCAATTACTCAGCAATTAGGAGGCAATTATCAAGAGAAAAATTAAATTTGCTCGGTTAAAACGCCATTACAGAGATGAAAAATAGCAAATTTTGAGGGATTCCACACGAGATAATTGATTATAAATGCGAAAATTAAACTCTAGAAGCACCAGGAAGTGATGGTACTGTACATTTAATATTTTTCCCATCAAAATCTTGAGGTTTTCTTGGTACATTAGCATAAAATACAGAAGAAAAAGAAAAAAATTAAGTAAAACAAACAACGTTAAAATTTATATGCACCGTAACTTTGATAATATCAAACAATTTCCTTTCACAGAAGAATAATATAAAAAAATAAATAAATAAAAATAAAACAAACAAGAAGCTGCTTAAAACAAGAACCATTTTCAAGGTACAATTTACAAACCAAATACCAGGATGTAGGGGAAGAATGCGTGTGAGAATCTTCAGGTCGAAAGAGAGAAGGATGAGATCTGTGGCGGGCAGGACCAGGTCAAGCCTGTAGGTGACACAACAACAACAAACACCGGTTGTTGTCGTGTGTGAGAACTTCTGCGAGGCAGTCTCTCACACACCCCACATCACAGGCCCGCTACTTAATAGGAGATACCTTTTTTTCCTCTCGGTTCTGTCTCCCTCGGGGGCCAAGTTCCCGCGGTCAGATGTTAACTAATAAACTAACGGCAATCAGTTCGGCAACACCGGGGTCATATTTTTATATATATATAACTGTCCTTCCGCTTGTTACGTATCCAATTTTTTTAATACCCGTTACGTCGATTTAATTTTTCAATATGGCGAAGGGGTGTAGTGGACCGTGTCTTCTTCTTATTCCTTTTTTTTTTTTTTCTTTCTTCTTCGTGTGCTTCTTCTTAATGGGTATTTAGGTTAATACACGTTGAACGAGACAATCTACAGAAGAATTTCCCATTGCACTTATAATAATTTCAGTTTAATTTTATATAGTTTTTCTTTTTTAAACTCGTATGTAATTGCATTGGGGAAGGAGGTCAAACAACACAACCTGCAGGCAAAATGCATTATTATTATTATATAATTGATTTGTTTAGTTGTGGCTTACGATTTCCCATTTCGGATTTTTCTTTTTAAATAAAACCTTTATTTATTTTTTTAGCTCGTTAGGCTATAAACTGATTTAACGCACGGTTGGGTACTTGCCCTTACTAAAATCTTATCAATCAATCATCGTCCCGACGAAGGGAAGTGAATAAATTCTTTATAAATTGGAAATCTGTGAAGGATACTCTGATCACGTGGTTAAATCCTCACCATTAACTTTATCCTTGATAGATTTATAAGCATTTAAACACTGGTATTAGCGTGTGGAGCGCTTATTCTTGCGAAAAAAAAAATTGCACTGGAATATTGTAATTTTAGAATGTTTCAGTAAGAGTAAGACAAGTAACTATACTCCATCCACCTGTATCGGATTTTCGATATACCCGGAAGCCATGGTGTGTCATGGGAGGCGACAACATTCAACGCTAACCTGGTATCTCTACCTCACGTATCTGCCAGAAAAACAACATAATCCAGGGGACTCCGAACTTACAAATTAGGCCTATTGAATGGCTGACCTATTCATAATCTTCCTCGCCGCTGCAAGCTTCTCACCCATTAAGGACTATAAACCTTCTCCCAACCGGTCATCATGTGCGTGTAATGGACAATTGACCGCAGTTCCAAAACCTGTTCCTACATCCCGGATCCCCTTCTTCCCTTTGCTGTTTTGAAAATTAACTTAACCCTTTCGTCCTGTCCCACCGCAACAGATGCAGAACTTAATCTCGCCCTCCCCCCTTCCAGGAGTGGGATTTTTTTCTTTTCTTTTACTAAAAATATATCTTTTCTTACCTTGAGCCTTCTCTGTATCTTTAATTATAGAATGGTAATCGGTGGATGTCGCTGGTTCTTGTTGGCTCCAACACGATTTGTAGGTGGTAAAATGCCTGGCAGTAAGATACCTTTGCCTCTGGAGGTATCTCGCTAGAAAAAGAAAACAGGAATTAAATTCGGATTAACGAGTGCTTTGTGATTCTACAAAGGGAATTGTGAGTTGCCTCTAAGGGCTTCTCGCTATAAAATCTTATTAAAAAAATTAATTAAACCGAAATTATTTTATTCTTCTACAATTTCTTAGTGATTTTACTCGGGATTTTTGCCATTTTCTTGTATTTATTGATGGAAACTGAAGGTGTAAAGTCTCAGTTTTCATTCAATAACTACAGGAACTAGGAAGCTAGTTTTAAAAGTTTGAGCTTCTGTATGTTTTTAGAAGTTAATTAAATGTAATTAAACACAATTAAACCCATAAAATATTTAAAAATCACAGTTAAAACGTCGACTTTTGCTAGCTTCTTCCATTTGTTGACTGTCAAACCGAAGGTTATCACCTATAAGCATTCGAAAACCTACTACTACTCTACAATTTTCCATAAAAAAAAAACAGATACTTAAGCACATTAATCGCGTATATTTTACATTCTTCCGTATTTCGTTAACGTTTGACACTGTTTATCTTAACGCTTCAACAGACAGAACTTTGATAAAATGACTTTTTTTGGTCATTCTGGAGCTCAAAGATCGGGCTACACCGTTAATATAAGTCAAAGCTAATCAAATAAATGGCGATTTTCATTACCTCCAACGTGTGTCAATCAAATTTAATCGCTCAGAATGATCAACTTAAGGTAAACAAGCGGGCATCAAACAGGTTTATGACACCTAAAAACTTGAATATCGCTTTACCTATTATCCAATTAGTACGAGACTAACGAAGCTGATTAAAAGATATCGATTGTCTCCGAGTCTTTCCCTCCCCCCATGTATTGTTATGAATTGCTGATGACGAAATTCCTAATTATGACTAAACGATTTGGCTCTTTAACGTCATTAATACGTCACTTAGGAAGAAGGTAGGGGGGAAGAGTAGAAAAATTGCAATTCGGAACCGAAGGATGAGAAGACAAGCAAGATGCGATTTTTAATGTGACGTAATTTGTACTAATTTGTATCGTGTGAACGTCACAAAAGAAATTGCACAGATGGTGTCTAGCGAAGACGAAATTACGAACCGTCCAACAATACAATCAAGGGCCTACATATCAATGGCAACCAGGAGCAGGGAGAAGAGTGCGTCATCCCTTGACATACGCGATTAAACATCACTCGACAAGCATGAATATCGATTGCTCTTCCCCTTCTTCCGCTTTTTTCTCTAGGTTTTTTTTTTTCTTTTTAATATTTACTTATCGCAAGTTTCGTCCGAATTCATCAAATTTAATGTAGAAATCGCTTCGCTAAATGCGGACGTATCGTTAATTTATAGTGTTTAAATATAATTTTGTTAATGCGTCTAGTCAAAAATTTTTCTTTGGAAACAAGTTTATTATTATGGAAATTTAATTATGGGGACGTTCACGCTTTTCAGAATCCGTCAATCTACTTGTTTTCCGAATTTGTGTCGTAGAAACCAAGCGCTTGTGTGACGTAAAATTGAAAGAAATCTTGGTGACTTTCTAGTTTTCCAGCGATTTGTAACGTCACTGTATGCAAATTAGGAGTTTTTCGTGTAATGTTTGGTCTCCTGTTAAGTCGTTTTATGGGCAAATCGAGTGTAGACAAGTTACTGTGTACAGTCAGATCAGAGAAGTGGACAACACGTATACAATGGAAACAAACACACAAACAAGTATACTAGCGTAAGCAAATACACGCACAGAAATACGCATACGTAACTTGCGATGACTTTTCTCATTAGCGATTAACTAGACAAACATTTAACGAATGAGAAAAGCCATATCGATATCGCGGCGATGACGTCGAAATCGATAGTGTTTGAAAAGGATCGACGAGACACCCGATGTTACGTCGTCGATGACGCAATTTTAGCATCACTTTTGTGAATTTCCACGATTTACTAAAGCTTGTTTAGGAGCCTAAAATGTAAACTGGCTTTCAATTTAGGCAACTTTTATAAACGATGCATTTATATAATGTAAATCGAATAAGTAATGGCGCAACTCACTTTGTATGTATGTTAGTAAACCGTGCAATTCAGTTAAGAAAACAAAACATTCCGTAACACCTCAACAAGATAGATTCGTACGAACTTTTTTCCTAAGATTTTTATGCAAAAAAAAAGCAAAGAATGTGATGATGCTCTCTCTTTCCCTATTAAGAAACTAGCATGAATAATCCTCGAATCCTGTGCAGCAAGACTTTCAAAACCCATTTATTTAGTTAAATATGATACAATTGCAGCACACACTACTGCTCTTTATAGTTATCTCTATTATAAATTATTTGTGTAAATCTGTAAAAGAAGCCAATTGAATTGGGGAAGAAACATGCCAAAAACACGAACAGGGTAGTGGTTCTCATGTGGCATACACCCAATTTTTGGTGGCACACCAACGAGACACGTCAATATGCCCTTATATTCATAAAGAAAGCGCGAAATTCTGCAGTTTCTTTCACTAATAAACAATTATTAGTGAAAGACACTTAAGCCAAACCCATTCGATGTTTCGTTTCTTCGGAAAAACACTCATAATTTTACTATTTTTTACCACACTTATATTTTGTTCTGGCTACATTTACATTTTAAAAATTCCAATTTAAACTTCTCAATCACTTCTACTAATTGCAAACCACGTAAACACTGGCAAGAATTAAATCAAAATATTCGAAGGAGGGGATTATTGTAACAATACCTTTACGGGGCTTAAGAGAAATTGAAAACGAAACAGAATAATCGAATAATTCATTTAGAAACAGATGTAAATGGGCGGTGAGAAGTGAACAGAATAGAAACAGTCGAGAGGGTGGGAGAGGTGAATGAAAACATCGGTCAGACGGTAAAGATCGCGCAGCCAATTCGTTTAATTAAACTGTTCTTTGTTGAGGTACAAAGCCGACAATTCTCTCCTCCTCCCGGACCTATATACCGTGATTGCCTGGCTGGCTCCATCTGCCAACCACTCTGCCTTCTGGCAGTCGAACCTCTAAAACCGGACAGAGCAGGGGAAGCGGGGGAAAACTGATCGAAAATATTTTAATGCTTACTTATTACAATTTTTACGTCTGCACAATTGAAACAAATAGGTTCAACTTTGATCGCTTTAAATTAAAAAAAAACACCCCCCATACACACTAAAAAATGCTACGTACCTGTTGCTATAGGAGGGTAGAAGGGGGTCGCGGTCGATACACTATAAAGCTGGGTTGTCGGATATTGGGTTACTCATTCGGACGGAATCATGTTAAATAGCTACACCCGACACCCGAAAGACACGTCACTCAGCTGATGGAGTGGGGTTAAAGGTCGAATTCGACGCAAAGAAGTGTTCGTCGAAACAGCAGGAAAGTCGTGAGGACTTTTTTTTTCAATCTCGATCTTCTTAAACGGAGGGAGAAATGTAACGGTAACTGAGACCATTTCGTTCAATGGGCATAACAAAACACGCGTAACAAGATATGGTAACGTGTTGTACTTTTATCATTACTAAATACGGTCAACACCCGAATATATCTGCTAAAATTTAATTAAAATAATCTACAATTTTCTTCACTATAGTCAATACAGTAGAAGTTAGAGTGAAATTCATACATCAAACAATATATTTACATGCATATATATACTTGTATACCCAGACTTCTAGTGAATCGGATGTAAACTGTAAGCAGACATCTTAATTCGCCTTTTAAAAGTACATTTATACAGAACTAAATTAGATTTAAGTATATAAATCTATTTAAACGTATCTTTAGTGTATCTAAATCTCCAAGGATACTTATCTGGACACCGAAGACAACTGTACATCCATTAAAATCTTAGATACATATCGGTATCATTCAATCAAATTCGAGATTTCTTGATGGATATTGAGACTTTTCATTTAGTACGTTTGATGGATTATTTTTTAGACATTAAAAAATGGCTCTAAGATGGACTTGGTATTGTTATTGTAACCCAATTAGTCGTTTCTGCCTTTTAGTGACCCTTTAAACAATAATTCTAGTTTATTTTTTTCTATATACGACAACTCAGTTTTTGAACAGCATGATGATTGAGTATCCAACCATCACGTTCTTTGCCTTCCTCTTCTCATTTTTACCTTCAACGTTTCCAATCATCATAGAGAAAGCTCATCTACGTGTAACTCTGTCCGGAGGGTAAAAGGCATTACCTTTTAACCCTTCTTGAAAAAATAATGCCCATAGAAAATCATACAGCCCATAAAAGACTATGATAATTGGAAAAGTTTGGGCATATCATCGTGAGGTGCCCAAATTTACTTTTTAGTAGACAATCAGACCTGGCTTTTAAATAGACAGTTTTTAAGCAATACACGTGCAATAATTCTCTCCAACACTACTAATCCCTCTTTAGATAGGAGCAACCACACGAAAAACGACTTAGAAATTCATTTTTCTCAGTAAATAAACAGGCATTCTTCGAAGAAAGAATAAATTTAAACATCAAATTCCATTGTTTTCACAATAATTTAAAAAAAAAACGTTAGGAAAACTAGCGCAAGAACCGTTTTAAAAAAAGAGGGAGGGAAATCAAATTATAAAACCACAACTTCGATATAAAATTATCGAACAGTTTATCAAAATCCGGCAAGATTAAAGTGTCAGAAAACCTACTTTACCGTTCACGTTCAATCCATAAATCTAGCGTTTCAATAAGTGGCCCCACCTACAACACATTCCGAGGAGGTCGGTGTGTGGACGTCGGATTAGTAACAGTGGCTCTTCCATCTTTGTCACCCGACTCACGACACCCCCCAGTAACTGTGACCGAAGGACAAAATAACCGAGCGTGTTTCCTGTGAACGAAAAGAAAAAAAAATCCCTCTAAATACGATCGTCAGATTGAAACTTTTCGATTCCCTGTGTAACTCTGTTCAAGGGGGTGAATCGATGTTTTTTAATCCTTCCTCTTGAAAGAATAATGCCCATAGAAAATCGAATGATTTAATGCCATGGCACGTAGATTATTCAACTTTCCATCAATAAAGTTTCAGTATTTTTTTGTAATTTTCAATATTTTATCCAAGTCCGGGTGTAGAGTGGTTAGGAGGGAACCATTTGGCACTTGTTAGAGAAACTCCCAAACTTTTTTTTTATTTTTATTTTTGCATAAACTAAACAGTTTGAAAGTCGTAAGTAGAGAGGAAAAGATGATTTTATTTGTATATTTATATGGCTTTTGAAGGAGTGCGGTCCTCTTGAAAGACTTTCAGTGGGGCCTCATCCCCTTGCTTCTATACAAAAACCATTTAATAGTAAACTTTCTAGGAAGGATAATAGCTGAAAATCTACTAATTTCGGATTTTGTAGAGGAAACAAAGCAGTATTTTAAAGAAGATTTAAAGTATTTTTCCACCTGCCACCTGCGAAATGAGGACAGAAACGAGTGAGTTACGTGCCTCTATAGTAGTTACATGCAGAGACGGTGCATCACTACGAATCCACCTATAGACTCCGTAGACATTCTAGAATTAAGTCTAGAAGTCTGTCCGTTCAATTGTTTACATGTTTCTCTACCGTTTACTGAAGCGAATCCTTTCCTCTTGGGGGATATATTTTTCAATTTTCTTGCTTAAGTGATGCTTCGAAAACAGCTTTAGAGCAAATCAAACAGTTTTAACGGGGCAAGAGAGCTAAATGAAGTGAAAAAATTAAATTAATTTATAATTTAAAACTTCTGAAAAATTAATTAGAATAAGAGTCCTCAGTTCAGAAAAATTAGAAAACGTTACAAGAGCCATAAAGTTGTTTACAGCAGAGACTAATTTAAATCGATGTTTCTCCAAAGCACGTCATCAGGGCTGGATCTGCAAGCAAGCTGCAGTTAGGGCCTCGCGTTGGATCTATAGCTTAGGGCCTCACACTTTTACAAGTATTATTAATTAGTAGAGAGCCTGTTATATGTTACAGCTTGGGGCCACAAGCCTAAGTCCAATGATGATCTTAGAGGAGGGCGTCAAGATGGCGAGTCTTGAACAGGATGATGATGATTGTTAAATATTATTATTAAAAAAAGTTTTGAATATTCTTAATTACTCCATTAAAAATTCACACATCATTAATGCATAATACTGAGTTAAGGGTCGAGTTATAAACTGAAAGCACATGTAAAACACGATTTAAAAAATTTTAAATTGGTGTTCTTTCAGAATATTTTGCAGAAAATTCGATTAAAATTCAGTTAATTCATCACAGACGAAGCAAACAGGATGTGTATGGAGACTATCAGCCGAGTGGTCAGTGCATCGGTCAGCATTTCGGCTCCTCCCCCATGGCTGTGTCATTTGTGAATGATCATTGAATCAGTCATTATACAAAAAAAAAAAGAGAGTGAAATTTCGGCAAGTAATGAACCATGTAATGACGACAGTACGAAGAATTTAGTAGGTGGAACCGAACCGATCATTAGCAACCTCTTTTCTACTTGTATTGCAGGACACTAGTCGTATCTTTAAACACCAAGACAGCCAATCACGTGAGCATGGCTAATTAAAACTCACGTCTAGCAACGCCTACAACATGTCCTCTACGAACTTAAGCGTATATATATATTTTTTTCCTTCTCCTTCTCTCTTTCTCTTTTTCTGATCGCTGGTACTTGGTATCCCTTGAGGTCCCTCACAGCCTCCAGTATTTTTGATGGGGGAGGAGAGGAAAGCCGACCGACAGGTTCCCACCTGGCAAAGCTGGCAGGCATGCCTGCACGCAATAGCGTTGTCCGGCATTTTAATTTGTTGTCGAGAGTAGGCGGGGGTGGTCGTAGTGTAGTCAGGAATCTATGGTAATCGATGCGCAGAATTTTATCTGGGGTAACGTCTTGTAAGTTTAATCCCTCGGTCCTCACAACGTTTCAATGATTTATTCCGTTAATTTAACTAATTTCGTATGACGTCAGGTGACGTTTCTGGTGTTTACGCGCCTCCACGTGCTCCAAACTCGCCTTTTCCCCGTGTTGTGCGCCAAACGAACACAACTAACCTCAAAACGATGTTGGTTAAGACCAAGATCCGGTGTCCGGGCAGAAGTTTTCTCACAGTCCCGTTCCTAGAAATCGTGACTTGGCGGTGCCCCGCCCACAGCAGTATGTGCAGGGAGACGATATTGGGAAAAACGGTCACCCCCTCGGGGGTCTGACCTCGTGCTCGAGCCTCACGTGGGAGGCACGGGATGTGACGTCACCAAGTCGTGCTCGGTAGACATTCAAAAAAGAGCTCAGTCGAAAAAATAAAAGTTATGGTTTTCATACCGCGGCACGTTGGCGAATGACTGAATCCCGGATGCGGCGGATCCGTCGTACGTCGGCGTGTCTGACTCCTTCCCAGATACTTTCTACTGGTATTGGCCGCCGGAAACTTGACAGGACCCCACTCAGACACCATCGTGAATTATCGAATGCCCTTAAAATATTCGAAGCATTTGTCATTTTTAAGAAATACAAATGGATAATTCAACTATTTGCAATAATCATCCGTATAATTCGAAGAATTCGTTTTAACGGGTTACGATTTTAATAAACTTGGCAATTATAATTCACGCCTTCAACTCTTTGGATCGGGGGGAGTTTAAGTGTTAAACGATACGATCCGTAGGAGCCAGGAAGAAATTTTTGGTAATGGTGCTCCACGCGCCATACGAACTTCGGGTACTCACCGAGCATTCGGTTCGTTTTGTGAAGGAAGAACACAAACCGTTTAAATGGGTGTAGGGGCGTAGTTTAGATGGACGATAAGGAAAGCAAAAGGATCAGCAGTAGCCATCGAGCCCAGCCAATGCATAAGTTGATGTCCCGGAAAGGTCGGTGGCCAGGCAAAGCACGTGATCGGCGTGCCTTGTCAGTTACAATGGAATGTTAATGTTGGCACCCAAAGTAATTACTGAAAGTGCGACTCGAAGAGAATTCGTACGATAATTAAATTGTTTCGAAGATATGGAAATGTAAGATTCGCATCGTCGAGCGATAAAAGTTGTGAAAGATGACTTTTGAAGGTGAGATGGCGGATCGATAACAGTAGAATTCTCTAGTGAAATTCTTTTAATTCATTTATTATTAATCAATAATTAGATACGTAATATATGTTTTTAAAAAAAGCGTAAGGATTCGAGGATTCGAAATATTCGATTTAATACGGCAAAAGTCAGATTTTTCAACGAATTTAACGATCTTACGCTCGTTTTTTCTAGCATTTCTCTACAGAAGTATCCAGTTATAAACAATCCAATACAATAAAGTATGAATGTCGAAAATTGACTTTCCAATTGATCCCCTTTAACATTTTCGTAATATTTCCCAACATTTTGTGAATTATACTCCATCGACCGACCCCCGATTGAACCCTTGAGTTCCGTCGACCCCTCTCAAAATTCCATTAACCCAGGGATCCTATATCGACCCCGCTGGGAATCCATGCAAAGATTTTTCTACAAATTTAACGATCTTAAGCTTACTTTTCTGGTGTGTAAGTTGCATTTCTTTACAGAAGTATCCAGTTATAAACAATCTACACTAATACAGGGGTTCTCAACCTGTTTCTTGCATTGACCCCGTGTAAAAAGACATTCTTTTCAATCGATTCCCTTGAAATTTTCATGTTATTTCCCAATATTTTGCGTGTTATGTTAATTCTTCCTTAGACCCCTAGAGTTCCATCGATTCCTTTCAAAATTCCATCGACCCCTTTGGAAATACCTTCCCTAAGGAATTATCAGAAAGTATTAATTGCGATTACAGAATATCTTTTAGGAAGTAAATTACATCCTGAATCATCGAACAGCCATTCAAAATCAATTTCTCCACCAGAAGACGAACGCTGGTTCCTAGTAAACAGCCATCGGCCACTGTCTATCATACGTACTTCTGTTGTATTTAATACTACTGAGTATAATTTCTATAATAAGCATAACAGTAACCGATCGTTGGGGGGGGAATAGTCTCGAGCGCCGATAGCCAGCACGTGCGCGACGAAAAGGGAGGAGAATGATCGCATCTCGGCAGGAGGTCGGATGTAACGTGCGTCGTCCGAGTGGCACTGCACGACTTGGCCACGCGACTTCGCCATGCCGGGAGGATCTCAACGCATACACTGCTTATCTACACTTTTATGTTTCGTGTTACGACGGCGACACTTGGCAGGAAGATAAAGGAAAAAAAATGTTTTAATTCAAAACAAATGCTATCAAATGCCCAAGAATGTGTAGAATTTTCAAGCGAATCCACGAAAAGTCGGGCAATTATTAATAAAACGAGACAATTTACAGTTGGAAAGTACAGTATTAACGACGGCTTTGTACCAGCGTACACTAATTAGTGTATTCGTGCAGTTGTTAGAGTTTCTAAGAGATTTAACACGCGATTCTTGAAGTTTTTTTTTCTTTATAATTGCATAACTTGTTAAAAATAAGGAAATTGGAAAACGTCTGATTCGTTTAATGACTTGATTATTCGTGTATTGTTACGTATAAAGTAAAATCTCTCACCTCTCAAGAGCGTATGAAATGTCATTGGGGTATTTACAATGGATTTAAAGCACTTCTTCAATGGAAACTAGTCTACCACTGTGAACTTAGCTTTCATTTCTATCGGAACTAAAACATAATTACATTCACGTATAGAGCTTTTTCTTGGTTTTGTACAGTAGTATTCTTGTGAGATTTGGTAAGATTATCTTCCAAGCAAGTCTAGATAACGAGGGTAACAACAAGACTTTGGTCGTGACCTCAAACAGAAAAGACAATAGTGATATAAAGTGTCTTTAATAGTTTTATTCCCATATTTTTATGGTTATGGAGAAAGATGAAGCCCACATTTGTGAGTGGCTCAAACCCCATCTCACTTCTGTAAACCCTTTGCTTCTAAGTCAATTTCATTTCTAATTAACAAATAAATAAATTCATATCAAACTTCTATATAGAGACGAAGAAAAAACTTGAAATCTCACTTTAAACTTGTCTAATATAAATATAAATTAAAGGCAAGTTCTTAAATTGTAATTATAAGAATCTTAAGTATTTTAACAGATATTTTTGATAATCACTTACATTAAACTACAACTCAAAACAATTGTTTAGTGGATTCACAAATCAGCAAGCGTGTATGACGACACAAGAAAATCATCTCTAGTTCTAAAACCAATTTCCAAAATTATGTTTAAAGGTCCGGGCGAAGGGAAAGCAAGAAGCTAACAGATGGAATACGTGATGAAATAAAACGGCCAGATAGACAAAAACTATGAATATCTCACCAACAATTTCTATTGTCCCACAGGTACTTGTTTGTGGGTACAAGTGGAAAATGAAATGATGATGGATGATGATGTATAAGTTAGCACGGATGGTGTAATGCACAATGTGGATACTAAACTGATAACATCTGATACATACCAAACAAATTAACCTGAGACATTGTGACATGGCCATTGTAATTTAACCGAGTTTGCTGGAGGAGATGGATGTTGGCTAGACACCTGTAACCAGCCATAGATTTTTACATGGGATTTTTCTTATCTAAAACTCTACAAACGTAATCTCTAGCAGATGCTAGACAAATGATGAAATGTGTAAACTTCTCAACAAATTCGCTAAGTGGTTTTGAATGCCTTCAATTAGAAAAATTTGGGAATTTTTGCATCCTTTTTTTCATATCGCACGAATAAATTGGCATTTGAAGTTTTAAAGATTCTTCCATGGTTTAAAGTATTGTTGTGGTGTTTAGAATTATGACTAAATCATGGCTTCTTGAGAAAATTCATCACTTAGAATGCAATTAAAATCTATTTTGAAGTCTCCGTTACGCTTAGGAATAGACCTAAATTATCATTTTTTAAGATAAAAATCGCAATCATCATGTTATAACATTATATATATATATATAGACTATATAATTATATAAGAAATATATGTTATACGCTTATCATCATCATCATCTATATCCTATATATTAATAATAATAATGCGAATTTTATAATTTAAAATGCAGTAATTTAAGCACAAAACTCTGAATTTATTTCCGTTTTACATCAATATTTTTCCGTGTGCTCTTCATTCATTCGATACATTTATTTATTGACTAACAGTGTGCTAACTTCTTTACAATTATCGTTTTTTCCGGCGTATAATGCGCACTTTTCCCCCCGAAAAATACCGTGTAAAACTGGGGTAAGGCTTATAAGCCGGCAACTTCGGATAAAACTGTACAAAAAGTCTTAAAATCCTACTCACATTAATCTTTTTTTATTCATCATCACGTCGAACGTAAAACTCAAATATTACACTTGAATCAATTATTTCCTCTAATTCTTCTGCTTAAACTGATAAACAGTAATACGATAATAAATAAAAATCACGATTCAAGTGATTTTTCTTTTTAAATATCACAATTTAATTATATAAACCGACAGATCCATTTAGGAGAGGAGCCAGCAAGGTCATTTTAGCTGGAGTTGCCAATACGTGAGGCCCCAAAATTTAAAACTTTTGTAAAAAAAAGTGCATAATATGGAAGTGATATAAAGTTTCTTATAATTAGTAGTGAAATAAATTTATTTTAATTAGTTTTATTGATTTATTCATACGTTTTTATGGCATACGGAAGGGCATTTGCAATGTCCAGAATCCATCTCACTTCTCACTCCCGGTTAACCGGCGAATTTATTGTATAATTTTACTCTTACTCCGTTAGAAATTCATCGTACTGTACATATTTTAATAATAATAATTGCATAATTTGCAACCAATTTTTAATAAATCCACATTATTATAGGGAATTTATCGCATCTGAAAATTCGTAAGTTAGTGGGTTTGCACAGTAACAATATAGCCTTTATAACTTAGTTAATTAAACGAAATTTAAATTCATTTAAAAATATCCTTCGTAAATCCTTAAAATCAATTTTTACTAAGCTATAACATACATTTACTAAGCATCTAGAGTGCTTTTCATAGAAATGTATAAGCTGCATCCGGTTTGGTGCACGTTTTTTTTATATGGAAATAGTTACAGAAACGTGTACAGATACATAAATATAACCTTTTAGTCATTCCATTATACAGAATATTGAATATTTGACGTAACGAGCAAACAATTCCGGTACGCTTAGACCTCAAAATAAAATATATGCATTCCTAAAGTCGTTATCTCATTCTGTCCAACCGGATGAAATTTCTTAGAAAAATAACTTCAAACTGGGCCAATTATGAAGCAATAAATATAATAATATTCTGTTCGTATATGCTAACATCTTTGCCAAGATATTATACGACCACAATGGGAAATTGTCTTGAAATTCTGAAAACTTTCCGTGACTGTTGAACTAATTAAAAGAATTTCATATTAAAAAGCTTATTGCATCAATAAACAGATGCTGGCGAGATCCAGAGAATTTTAATTTTCTCAACCTTTCTAGCTATTGTTTATTGTAGTATTTGATTTAAACTTGATTCAGCATCTTGTAGCCTTAGATACAAGGTTGATCTCGCATCTGCTAGCCTTAGATATAAGGTTGATCCAGCATCTGTTAGCCTTAAATACAAGGTTGATCCGGCATCTATTAGCCTTAGATACAAGGTTGATCCGGCATCTGTTAGCCTTTGATACAAGGTTGATCCCGCATCTATTAGCCTTTGATACAAGGTTGATCCGGCATCTGTTAGCCTTAAATACAAGGTTGATCCGGCATCTATTAGCCTTAGATACAAGGTTGATCTGTTAGCCTTTGATACAAGGTTGATCCCGCATCTATTAGCCTTTGATACAAGGTTGATCCGGCATCTGTTAGCCTTTGATACAAGGTTGATCCGGCATCTTGCAGTTTATGAAAATGCTAGATCAACTTTATAGCAAAGTCTGTCTAAAGCTGATATACTTAAATGTTTTAATTTAGTACAGTTAATATAATAAGAGCACAATTAATGAATTCATAGCAAATTTTCATTCATTTAATTTGCATTAAATTAACCATTTCTATGAATATGAAGGAGAAAAGAAATTTTGACAAGTCATCATTCATAAATGCCAGCAAATATTGAACTCATAAAATATACAATATACCAGAATTCAATAGATGCATTGATGCCAGAGTTTAATATAGGAATATCAAAGCATACCATCACCACTTTACTTATAAAGACTGTGTGATGGACAGAATTTTACTAAGAGCAGTTAGAATTTTAAATTTTTCGAGTCAAAATTCAATAAATAAATTAAAAAAATATGAAAAAAGTAGAAGAAAATTAAAATTTTTAATTATAAAATGTCATTAACTGATATAGTATATAAATGAAATTATGACAAGCAATTTATAGAATAATTTTCAAGTTTGATTTTATGGAAATACAGTAATGTTTTTTTTTTTTAAATAAAGAAAACAATTCTCTTCCATCTACAGCACCAAAAGGTTAACACCTAAATACGAGCCAACTTCCTGTAGAAAGTACTCAGGAAGGTGTCTCCCTTGGCAGATCACCCACATCTCACACTGCTGCATACAAACGATGTTTACACAGAAAATTTTAATTACAAAATGAGTTATTTTATAATTTTATTATTAAAATAAATAATAAAACACACATTCAGTATTTTGATATATTTTATTTCATGTATAAACAGAATTTTTCTTTAAAGCTAATTTCATTGTGATAAAATTTGCAATGGAAGATTCTAAAGCAAAACATAACTAGCTTATATAATTTCAACTATACAATAGAAACAAGGATTATTTCAGAGTCGACTTAACTTAAAATTGCTTATTTTTCATTTTGTAATGACATTATTATTTAGCCATTATTTCTTTCATTGCCCATCTATTATAGATAACAAGATAATAAGAACCAAATTTCATTGTAAAATGTATTATTAAAGCTCTTTAAAATTCTTGAAATTAGAAATTTCTTGTTTGTTCATACAATTTTTTTAAATCCAATAAAGTTTTATATATATAACTATAGTAAGTAATTATTTCTAATATTAATTACACTAAAATGTACTTTTTTATTCTTTCTAATTTACTTAGACTTGTTCGGTACAAAATAATGTACAATTTATTACATGTTCTATTGAACTCCAATAAAACCTGGTTCAGAAGTAACATACTTAACTTAAATTTGTAATCCAAGGACTTTGGTATTGAGTTAATGAGTACCAAAATGCATAAATATATTGTACTCAAGGCGATACTTTAATATTAAATAAATTGCAGTATTACGTCTTCACCTCTTTGAATATCAAAACTACAACACCAAAGTACTCGAATTATAAATTTAAGTTATTTAATCCAATAAAGTTAATTTGATGATTTCTATGCTGATGATGATAACTTGACTACATTAAAATGAAATTATATTTCATAAGCATTAATATAAAATCTCCCAATAAAAATTTAATTTCGTTTAACATTTGTTTCTGTGAAATTAAATACCGATAGTGTTTTCTTCCTCTCCATATGTTCTTACATTTTAATTAATTGATGATTCATAATAATAATATTAATACTTGTTTTTATATAAAAATTTTTATTAATTTAAAAGTATTAAGTTAATGCTTTAACATTAATTTATTTCAGCATCTTAAAGCAACACAGTAAAATATTATCTAGGACCAGAAAATATTTTATTTCCGTATTTTGTGGGTCCCAATAGTATTTATCTAATTGTGATTAAAACAAATCTTAAATTATGATTTGTAATTGCTCTTTCCTTTAAAGATTTTGCTTTAAATTATGAAAAATTGCATTCATTAATTCTTCAATATATAATTACTAAAATCATCACCAAACACCTTTGACTGATAAGACAATTGAGGTAATTCTTGAATTTATATATAATTTAAGACAAATATGACAGATATTCAGTTCAAACTACGTAATGAACACACAATTTTAATATTTTTTTAGCAAAAAAAAATTCAAACAAACAAAGAATTTGACTAACTTTAAAGTTTTTACATTAAATTCAAATGAAAACAATATGGAAAACTAGAGTTAATATTCCATATTATCGTTTTATAATACTTTTAGAGAATATTTTCTCTGCATTACAGATCACACACACATAATTAAGTCATCTGATGTCAAAATACAATTATTTTAAACGTATTTGAACAATAAATCACTTATTTTACATAAACAAATGTTTCATGTATAACACATTTTATCATTTATATTAAATGAGTAATTAGGTTGTTCACTCCTACTCGAAACTTCAAAAATAATTACAAGTAAAAAATTTTTTAAATAAATTACTTTTAATCAAAAGCAAAAAATTGAACTAACAAACAGANAAATAAATATACGGAAATGATAAAATAATTTTATTCCCACGCTATTCGATACGGTTATTTTACCTATTTTTATTATTATCGTCATTTTCGCGTTGGAAAATTGCAGAGGGAGAGTTTTATGTGCGTATGACGTGCGACAAGTCCCAAGGTACCACCTATCTGTCTATAGTGTCAGCCTCTCTGCTGTTATTGCAGCAACCTCAATAAATCTTCTACCAGACACTCGGTTAGCTTGTCCTCACAGAAAGAGAAAGCGAGTACCTTTCGACGCGATATATAAAAGTGAAACCTTTCCCCTTCCCATTTTTTTCTTCTCCTACCTTCTTCTATTTTTTTTTTTATTTTGAAAAAGTACTTAAAGGTTTCTGGTTCATTGAAAACAAGAATATTGCAGAATCCTCTCATTTCTTCACTGTGTAACAACTCGAGTGTAAAACTCTCAATTTCATTTATTACTAGACTTATTGCAAACATAATTAATTTCAGCAATATTATATCCCTGTTTAGGGAAATCGATTCCTTTATTGTGACATACAAATATCATAATAGTGAATAATGTGTATTTATAATAATGGTTTTAAGTTACACAAAAGGTAAATAGATTCATAAATAAGATGTAGGCCTATTAAAGTTGTTTAACAGTAAAAAAAAATTTTTAATTATAATAAACAATTTTATGAAAATAGAAAACACAAACATTATTCACGCTTTATTACAAATGTAACAAATCGATACACGTGTCTATACATTCTCTCTCTCTCTCTCTCTCTCTCTCTCTGTGTGTGTATAAATGTGTGTACATAAACTATATTAAAAAAAAAAATTAAAATTTATTTTCATATATAAAAATTCAGTACATTTAGAATATGTAATTCGAATGCTATTTTCTAAAATAGCCTCCATTATTCAGGAAAAGAGATAGAAATTGTTATATCATGAAAGAAAATCGTATTTATGATATCAAATTTATCATGTTATCTGTAAAATGATAATGCAAAATTTTCTATTGTATCCTTTGTCTACCCCCACAGAGTGAGAGAGGGGGAAGAGAAGATCTATATGACTAAAAATAATTGATATACTAGAAGGTAGTAGTCGTATCGATTGTTATGTCTTCTTTTTTTTTAAAAAAAAAGAACTCTTTAAATAACAGTTTGTAAAATATGCACTTACAGCATCGCCTGTAGAATTAATTAATTTTCCGTAACAAAGTTAAAATAATGCGTGTTTGTTCAAGTACAATACATCCTACTTTTGAAGTAATTTTTACGAAAGATGAAGGAAAAAAAAAAGAATTTGTTCATTATTGATATTAATTTAAAATTCTAAAATTAACCGTAATCTATTATATAAATAGTTTTTTAAAGTAATTGTTAGTGAATTATTACTGGGAAAAAAAATTGTTTATTTTCATGTTTTTAATAAATAAAGTTAGAAAATTATGAATAAAATTTTCATTATTTTAATTCAGAAATGATTTATTTTATAATTTTCTAAACTGAATAAATATTATTATATATATAATTATTAAACTTTATGTATAATTTTAAATTAAACTTTAATATATTCTAATTTATTTAAAATTTAAATATTTTTTTAATTCGAAATTTGATTAAAAATTAAAGAAAGACAAAAAATGATAGTTTTAATAGAGATGAACGTTAAAAATTCTCATACATCATCCTTAAAAATGATGATATAAATCACATTAATTCCAACTTCTCCATTACGTACATTTAGTATCATGTATCACAGTTAACATTATCAAATTATCATAACTTAAAATAGGAGAATGGAACGAGGAGGCTATCATATTCACACTAGTTTCATTTAACTATTGCATTTTGTGGCGTGCGAGCCAGTAAAGGTTGTGTGATCAAATTAGTTGAGAAGCAGTACTAGTTGTCCACCCCAATTAGTTAGCTGTACTCACTCACTTCTGGAGTGAATAAGGTGTCAGTAACTGCATCTTGTCTTGTCACAGTACGACTGATACATTAGCTAGCGCTATGGATGATTTGAGAAACTAAGAATCCTACTCAANATTTGTAATCCAAGGACTTTGGTATTGAGTTAATGAGTACCAAAATGCATAAATATATTGTACTCAAGGCGATACTTTAATATTAAATAAATTGCAGTATTACGTCTTCACCTCTTTGAATATCAAAACTACAACACCAAAGTACTCGAATTATAAATTTAAGTTATTTAATCCAATAAAGTTAATTTGATGATTTCTATGCTGATGATGATAACTTGACTACATTAAAATGAAATTATATTTCATAAGCATTAATATAAAATCTCCCAATAAAAATTTAATTTCGTTTAACATTTGTTTCTGTGAAATTAAATACCGATAGTGTTTTCTTCCTCTCCATATGTTCTTACATTTTAATTAATTGATGATTCATAATAATAATATTAATACTTGTTTTTATATAAAAATTTTTATTAATTTAAAAGTATTAAGTTAATGCTTTAACATTAATTTATTTCAGCATCTTAAAGCAACACAGTAAAATATTATCTAGGACCAGAAAATATTTTATTTCCGTATTTTGTGGGTCCCAATAGTATTTATCTAATTGTGATTAAAACAAATCTTAAATTATGATTTGTAATTGCTCTTTCCTTTAAAGATTTTGCTTTAAATTATGAAAAATTGCATTCATTAATTCTTCAATATATAATTACTAAAATCATCACCAAACACCTTTGACTGATAAGACAATTGAGGTAATTCTTGAATTTATATATAATTTAAGACAAATATGACAGATATTCAGTTCAAACTACGTAATGAACACACAATTTTAATATTTTTTTAGCAAAAAAAAATTCAAACAAACAAAGAATTTGACTAACTTTAAAGTTTTTACATTAAATTCAAATGAAAACAATATGGAAAACTAGAGTTAATATTCCATATTATCGTTTTATAATACTTTTAGAGAATATTTTCTCTGCATTACAGATCACACACACATAATTAAGTCATCTGATGTCAAAATACAATTATTTTAAACGTATTTGAACAATAAATCACTTATTTTACATAAACAAATGTTTCATGTATAACACATTTTATCATTTATATTAAATGAGTAATTAGGTTGTTCACTCCTACTCGAAACTTCAAAAATAATTACAAGTAAAAAATTTTTTAAATAAATTACTTTTAATCAAAAGCAAAAAATTGAACTAACAAACAGAGTTTTGAAGTAACAAATCAAAAACTCTGGATTTTTTTTTTGCACCATCGATAGAAAATTTATTCATTTATTCCTAAATCAGATTCAGTAATATAAGTGTTGATTTTCCGTAAGAATTATAACATAACAGCAAACAAAAATTTTACATTTGAAGAGCAAAAATTTGCAATTATGCAATTCAGACCAGATCCCAGATTAGAATCAGATAAGAATTTGATTGACTGTCATCAACACTTAGCGTCACAGATTTCAGGTATTTCGAATAAATTTCCTAACATTAATACTCAATTCAACTTCAGGCAAATATGGATCAAATCAATAACTTTTCAGAAAATCAACGTTTTATTTTTTTGTTTATTCTGATTAATCATCAGGTGTTATTTTCGTTGGTATGAAACAAATAACTATCTATTGGAAACTCAGCTTGCAAGTATTCTTATCTAAATCATATAATAGTCAGTAATGTTTGCGCATCATCATATAAGGCAATAATAATAATATTAATACTTGTTTTTATATAAAAATTTTTATTAATTTAAAAGTATTAAGTTAATGCTTTAACATTAATTTATTTCAGCATCTTAAAGCAACACAGTAAAATATTATCTAGGACCAGAAAATATTTTATTTCCGTNAATAAGGATAAAAAGAATAAAATTTCAAACAAATATCACCATAAAAGGATGTGTTTACTTAAATGCTTCGCTGAAGACTAAAGGGGGAGAAAGCATACAAAATAAAATTCGATTTATTCTATAGTAAAAATATTTTATTCCGTTTTCTATATATAATTTTTTCCTTGCTTTAATTTTGTATATATATGTATTTTTATAAAGCAAATTTTCTTTTTCATTCTCTTATTTATTTATTTATTATTATTATTTTTTTATATTGTTTAAAGCAAGTACAGTACATTATTTGACTTCCTAAAGTTCTTTCGGCACACCATACGAACATTTTTGAAAGATTGCACACGAAAATTTACCATATGTTTCCTCGTGTAATATTTTTGCCCTTTTAGGAAACTGTCAGAACAATAAATCTATAATCTAATAAAAGAAAAAAAAACGAGAGAATCGATCTTAACTATAATTTGATATCTGGGATATATTTTTTTTTATTCTTTTAACCAAACAAAAAAAAACAAAGTTATAGCATTTAATTCCTTTCTCACCTATTTTAGAAAATAATAATTATAAAAATAAAAAAAAATTTACACATTAAATTCAGTTTTTATCATCATAATTTACTTTTAAAATGTAAAAATTTTATTCATTTCCGTGTTTTTTCTTTCTTTTCTTTNATCATATAATAGTCAGTAATGTTTGCGCATCATCATATAAGGCAATAATAATAATATTAATTTAAAATAATTATGACAAAATTAAAGCATTAAGGAGATGAAAGAAGCATATTGAATAATTCCAGCAATATATTTATTTGATCAAAATCTATTACTATAGGCATTCTTTAGTTGTAACATCAAATTTAAATGAAAAAAAAGGAACACAAAGGACTTGCATTTGAAATGTATTTAAAATGTTCTTCAAGCCCTTTTTTCATTTAAATTTGATGTTCCAACTGAAGAAGACCTATAGTAATAGGTCAAATAAATAAGTTATATAAGATGTTCTTCTTTTATCTGTATTAATTTAAAACAAATGAAACAATATTTGCTTTCTCTTACATTTTTTTCTATATAATATAATCAAAATAATTGTTATCCTACAAAAAAATTCATGAAAGTATATATACATCACAGTGGTATATAGACATAATAATAATGCAGGATAAAATCATACGGCACACTTCAAATTGAGTATTTATCTATTTTTATCATATTCATAATAATAAATAATAGGCCTAATTAAGGTATTCATTATAATAAATTTTCTATAACGAGATAGTCTAAAAATAGTATAGAAGTAGACATCCGAAGAAGTTAAACGGTATGGAAAATTATATAATTTGAGTTCAATTTTAATAAATACAATTTTTATTTTGTTTAACCTCAATTACATTGTTTTAAATTACATTCAGTTCAATTTTATATCTTCTTATCCTTTTTTTTTATTTATTCTAACCAATATAAATGTAATTTATTTATGTTTTCATTTCTTTCAAGCAAAATTTTTGAATCTGTAAATTTATTTGTTCCAAAGTTAATGATATTTTGGTGTCACAAGCATAATACAAAATAATATTTTTTTAAAATCTCTGTATATTTTATACCTAATCATATATGATTAAAAAATATCAGGATAATTTGAAAAGCAAAGTACTGTACTTCTTATAATGATTTATGATAAGGGTTAATCATAAAATCAGTACAAGATATATAGTGAACAGGTTGCAAAAAAGAGAGGATCTATTATATACAAAATAAAATGGAAATTAAGGCACTGGGAAGATACATTTTACACTGCTACAAAATAAACCTTTGACCTAGTGTCAGTACAAGACAGCACTTTTAAATTTCAAATTATTTATGAAACTATTAAAAATTATATGATTTTATTTTATGGTATATAAGTTATTGTATAGAAAAATATATTAACAACAACTTTTCTTCATTATATATGCTATTAAATTTTTAAAATTTTAAATCTTGTAGAAAGAGATATATGTTATATTAATAACTCAAAACAAGTCAAAAGTATATGATATATATCAGTGCTTCTCAAACTGTATTCACAGACCAGTTTTCTTTCATTCCAATCCCTTGAAGACCAGTATTTTTGTGAAATTAAATAAAAATTATAGAGAGAATGGAATTTAGTTCTAATAATTTTGAAAAAATATGTTTTCGGGCCATTTTCAAGTAATTTCCTGGGCTGATTTTGCTAGCCAGTCTATCCCTGGCACTGAGTACTGTATTTGAATAATAAAGAAAAATGAAAGTAACAAAATAACAGTTTTAAATACTTTGTAAGTTGTTTTATTAACATAATACATAAAATTATACATATATAAACATCCCTAAGCCTGATAATTTTAGTAACATGCCAACATAATTTAACTTAAAATAATAGCGATAAAGTATTTAATCAGGTAGTAATTTGGTATATATATAAAAAATTATAAAATTTTACATAAAATCTACATACAACCCCATAATAAACTGTTCATGGATCATAATTTGAAAAGCACTGCTATATATTGTTGATTACAACTCTGTTTATGATTAAGTATAAAGCTACAGCTAGTCATTTATCATTTTATTTTTAGTTTGGTTTAGTTCTCTTGTTTCATAAACCATTTAAATGTAAAATTTATTTAAATTGCATGAATGTATATCTACAAAACTAGCATTCCATTTTCATGTTGTAAAAATAATATATTACAAAAATAATTATTTATTTATTTTATTTAAATTGCATGAATGTATATCTACAAAACTAGCATTCCATATTCATGTTGTAAAAATAATAATATTTAAATTTCATTTTTAGATAGTAAAATGAACATTTCGTTTATTGGTTCATAAAAAACAATTTTTATGACAATTTTCTCTATCCTTTTCTTCTTTTAGAGATGATCATGCCATTCATAACATGCATCCCGTTCTCTTGAATTAAATTTGTATCTCCAATGCAGGATTTATATCTGGATTGTTCCAGCTATAAAAATGATTTCGCTTGGGATTTTGATACATAAATCCACTAAAAATTCTCGTGATGCTCAAGAAGCATGAATTAGGAAAAATCTTCTCTTACAGATCATTGAACATCGATCAAAATTTCTCTCTCTTACTAAATTTTTAACTGGAAAAAATATACAAATTAAAATAACTGAAGTAAACAAAGTGCCATACGGAGAGAGAGAGAGAGGAGCACGATGGACATGATGATGTCATTATAACAAATATATTTATATAAATATATGTATCCATATATCTTTAAAAAATATATTACATGTAGAAGGTTTTATTTTTAAAACATTTTATTTNTGCTACAGAGTTTCACAGAGAACAATTTTTTATTTTATTTAATATACCTGGACACATACATAATTTTGCATTTCAGACACATTTGTCCCTCCTTATTTGTCAGGACTTATTATACTGTAAAGCCAGTATAAGTCCTGATATTAGAAGATACGTACTTGTAGACGAAAATTAATATTTTAGTAATAAACCCTATTCAGGCTACACAAATCTTCAGGGCCATAACTATATGGAGCTGATTGAGTCTCAGATCTCAACATATGAAGAAAAAATAGCTTCAACAATACTATCTCCTGCTGTCTTTATCTTTGGATTTAACTCTGTATTAACTGAAAAATAAATTATGTGGGTCCCAAAGTAGAAGGCATGCATTAAAAAAATCCAATACTTACTAAAGCATAAAACTTATGTCATCTCTACATATCAGTCTGATATACTTATAGTGAATCTGGCTTCATATAATAATAATATTTAGTTGTTGTTAAATAACAAATTTTAAAACTCTGTGGCTATATCACATTTCCTTACTCAGCTGTAATAATCCAATATAAATATATTTCTCATATTTTAAATGAGAATTTTGTATTTGTGAACAAATCATCAGTTTTCATGCATTTATAACATTCCATTTTCAAATTACAAATAGTAGATTACAAGAAAAAAATATTGTTTCATAAAACAAATTTAAAATAAACATTTTTATTAATATTAAAATAATGATGTATTGTTTTACATAATGTATTAAAATAGCAAAAGTAAAGATAAAAGATATATTTTAATTTCATACTGTATTTTCATTTACAATTATAATAAAATAGTTATAAAAAACAAAAAGTGTGTAAGATAATTATTTGACTAGAATTTGTTTTTATTTAAAATCTTTGATTGTATTAAGGTTTAAATATTGTAAAAAATATTTTTCAAAATATCACATACAGTAGAACCTCCATTATCCGGACCTCTGTTATCCGGATTTTCGATTATCCGGATTGTTCAAAATAAACAAACATTTTACGAATTTGCTGATTTGTACTTGGCGAATTACGATACTGTTTATGTACGTGATGGAGTGCATAACTTTTTTTGTTTCTACAACGTCTCACCCGGCACAGTGGCCGTAAACTCTTAAATATATTTTACGTAGTAATAAAAAACTTGACATACGTATTTATAAATAATTTATATTCAAATCACATCGTTTCTATGACCAAGGGCGGCGTAAGGCATGGACGACGTGGGCCACCGCCTATGCCTCGCGGTCCGAAGGGCCTCGCGCTTCGAAGGTTAATGCATTACTTAAAAGCCGTGAACGCGACGAAAAAATTTTACTCGTCATAAAACGATAAATAGTTTGTCAAATTTTTATTCATAAAAATGTAGTTTAAACTGCTTTTTATTTTATAAAATCCGTCTTATTGCGCCACCAGAGGGCCTTTTAAACAATAGGTAGTTTGTTAGCGTTGATCAGTAGTAGTCCAAATTCGATACGAACGTTTGTTTCTTGAAAATTTGATCACGATTTAAATACAGTATTTACTTTTAATGTTACCGATATGTCATCGAAAAGAAAACGTGTTGTATTATCATTAAAAGACAAATTAAAGTATTTGTTTC